>NC_133422.1:96119166-96422196 GCF_049350105.2 Macaca mulatta | reverse complement strand
TCCCTCATTCCTTTGGCCACATTAAATACCTGTAAGAGCTAACTAAAGCATTAGATTGCTATGTGATGAATTGGTTCAAGATTAGTTCATTACCTCTGTCCGCCTCTAGCACCAAGGCTGCTCTAGGCTTTAAGCCTCCCAGTGAAAGACTCTGGATCTCAACTGGTTTCCAAGGATAGAGAGAAAATTACAGGATACATTCTAATTATTAATATTACAGATGTTGTCCTTACATTGAGACACACCTGCCTGGACAGTGGTAACCATCTGCTCCTCTGGAACTACATACAAAGACGGGTCCAATCCCTTAAATAAAATAGTTCTTCAGATATTTGGAGACAACTCTATTCTGCGAATCTTAGCTTTTCCGGGCTGAACTGTATCAAATTCTCTAAGTATTATTGGTAGCATTTCTCAATAACAGTAGTAATTGCTTATATTTCCACAGCACTTTGGAGTTTCCAAAACACTTTCACAACTGTAGGTTCTTAATTTTATAAATGAGAAAACTGGCACTCAGAGAGGATAAGTTACATTAGTTTAATAATTGATTTAACAAGTACTAATGGAGTGTCTACTGTATGCCCGGCACAGTGCAAAATCCTAGGATACAGGAGAGAATACATCAAGAATGGTGCCTCCCTTGTAGCTCTTATGATCTGGGAGTGGAGGAATACATTTTTAAAAATTACAGATGATACCCAGATAATACTCACAACTGGTTAGGACTTTAGCCCAAGTCTTCTGTCTCTAAACCAAATTAACAGGCCATTAATTTCAATACAGCAGACACTGCCCTTGGATTCATGAAACCCACTTAAACTAGTCTTTCGGCAACTAGTTGTCCTGGTACAAGCTCTTCTTAAGATGTACCTTCTTCATTCCATAACTAAATGTGTGAGGAGTCTGTGCATGTGTGGTTAACTTAGAGGAGAACTCTACACTAATTTCTATAAAATTGTATTTTGCCATTTTCTTTCTATCTCTCTAACTTGCCAACCTTCTTTTGAACTCTTATTTTATCATTTCTCACACATTAGATCTTCCTCTCAGTTTCTGTTCATCTGCAAGTTTTATGAAATTGTGTTTACCTAGATCACTGACAAGAAAAAAAAAATGCCCACAAGTGCTTGGTGTGAAAGAAAGAGCACACATTTGTCATTAGTCGCAAATTAGATTTCCTATCAGCTAAGTGACCTTGGGCAGATAGCATCCTCTCCCAGAGCAACTGGTTACTCATCTGTGAAATGAAGAAAGAAGGCTGGAGAATTTCTGGGGGATTTCCCTGTATTAAAAATTTTAAAATTCAATATGTTTTAAAATGCAAGGCTGAGTTTTAAAATTCTTCCCTTCTGAGTATGGAGAGAAGGAAATGCAGAATATATATACTGATATTTACTGATAGGCACTACCTCCTGCTTTACTAAAGGAAGGAAATAAATCAGCAAACATTGGCGCAAAATTCATACAACAGTGGCACTTAAGCAGAACAGCTACCACACCTTTCCTGAATCAAAAACAATGGCTTCATGAAGTCCCTGATAGTCTCTTTGCTATCTATATATTTTTTATATTTAGAAGTCAACAATGAATAAATTGATTATAACTAAGCCAAATAAATGATTAAAAATAGTTAATAATTTGGAGTCTTCAGTGAGCCCTCTCTTTCTCCTCTGTGTAGGAAAATTATCTTTGATTCTATTCTATAAGTGGTAGCCTTCAAAGGCTTCTTCCAAACATTTGCCTAATAAAAGAGAATCCGTATTTTCTAACCTTAACAGAATGCCAGAATTTATTTTAGTCTTTGAACTTGAATAAATTTGGGGGTCTTCTTTCTTAATATTGCTTCATTGCCACATAATGTATCTGTTTTATTCAGTCTTATGTGGGTTGCAATATGTGATATAATTTATTCCTGTCATTGTTTTAAACTTACCAATTAGAATGAATTCAAATTTAATTAATAGAAAATTTCACCCACATTTAACTAGAGATAAATGAGAAGTAATTATAGAAACCAAAGCTTTTCTAGCCTGAGAGAAAAGAAAATAAAGAGAGCATTCAACCCAAAACATAATTAATCATCTCTTCTACATGGAAAGTCTGTCCTGATACTATAGTTTAAAAACAGATTGTCTAAAATGCATGTCTATGTAAAGGTATGTTGCAACTATTTCATTTTTCTATTTAGAGACGATTTGCTATTAATTATATGAAACCCTGTGGTGGCTTAATTAGCAGGCAACAATGGATTGGCTTTTAGATTGTGCAGTTAGAAAATTCTGGCACTTTTCAGTTTCTAACTTGAAAGCTAGAATTTATTTTTGTCTTTGAACTTGAGTAATTTGTGGGTTCTTCTTTTTTAATATTGCTTCATTGTCACATAATGTATATGTGACATAACATAACTGTAGCCAAATGTTCTCTGGTCTAGGAAGCCTCCCCAGTGTCCTCCTGATCACAATAATTCATGTCCTATTTCAGCAATGCCTTTTCTTTCCTGTGAAAGTGAATGGCTGTTGTATTTGAATATATTACTTATGTATTTTGCTGAAATGTATCAAGGGGAGAGAGAAAATAACATCTGTTTGACAACATTGTTTTATACAAGTTTATGCACAGGAAAGGTGGTGCAAGTACTTAACTTCAGGGTTTGTCTAAACTCTCAAATTTAGGAGAAAAAGTTTAATCTCTGTCCTTTAAAGTGTGTATATTTTTATTTCAAAAATCATTAAAATGTGTTTCAGAAAAAGAATCTAAAACCAAGTACGCAGAATCCCTAGAATTCCACACAACTCGAGTGGAAAAAACTTCAGAAGTTTTACCTGAAAATGTTTGCAGCCCATTTCCTGAATTCATAGATCAGAAAATCAGGCTGTAAGTTATATATTATGGGCCAGATTAATATTCATTATTACAACAACCCTGATTGAGTAAGCATCCAGATGTGTATGTGCCTGAAATCTAGAACTTACTACAGATATAATTTCATTGAAGCTCTCAATGCCATATTTAAAGTTTTCATGTTAGTTGTGTGCATAGACTTACTACTCAGTAAAATTGGTCCACATGAGTAGCAATAATCTACTAATGCTTTAATCCTGATGTTTAGCCTAGCCATAAAGAGAATAAATCTTTTATCAGGTCAATACTTGGGTGGGGAGGCATTTTTCACATTGATGATTAAAGCCTTGTAATATGTTAAGTTAACCTTTCATGATGCGTCTCATTAGCCTCAATTTATTTGCCAAAGCTTTCTTCTACTCTCTTTGTGGGTGTTGAGATAGAATGCTACCACACTGCTAATGAAATATGGTGCCAAGTGGAGCTAACCCTGTAGGGACTTGAATCTTTCGGTGGGAAAGAATATGAAGACCCGTGCTGATTTGCACCAAAACATCCTTCTGCACTACAGATATGCTAAGATATTTACGCAATAGGCATCCTCTACAATATCTTAGATTAATTAACTCAACATTGATTATACTGGCTTGAAAATATTCATACACTGTTTTAATTTAATGTAGTTTAATATAATATAGTTTAATATAATTTTAAATCTGTGTGTTTTGTTTGTTTAATATAGTTTTAAGTCTGTGTGTTTTGTTACTATTTGTTATATATTTCCTCAATAAGTTCCTTGATAGTCCTGTCATTCTTTGATTTCAAATAATGTTCCTAGAACACTGCAGTAGATCTTTCAGTACTATTGATTAGGTTGTTTAGAAATGCAGTGTGTTGGCCAGGCGCGGTGGCTCATGCCTGTAATCCCAGCACTTTGGGAGGCCAAGGCGGGCGATTCACGAGGTCAAGAGATTGAGATCATCCTGGCTAACACAGTGAAACTCCGTCTCTACTAAAAATACAAAAAATTAGCCGGGCGTGGTGGCGGCACCTGTAGTGCCAGCTACTCAGGAAGCTGAGGCAGGAGAATGGTGTGAACCCGGGAGGCGGAGCTTGCAGTGAGCCGAGATCGCGCCACTGAGCTCCAGCCTGGGCGACAGAGCGAGACTCCGTCTCGAAAAAAATAAAGAAAGAAAAGAAAAGAAATGCAGTGTGTTCTGTCCATTTGCTCCAAATTAACAATTTTTAAAAAAGCATTAGGTGTAGTATCTATTATGCTAATGCATTTTCGCTTTTTTAGTTCTGTAGTTACAGGAATGTCATACAAGACAAGAAAACAATTAGATGGCTGTTTTGTCTTATTAATAATTTAAGTACTTTCAATTCTGAGCTGAGATAATAGGACTAATACTAGTATTTCAGGCTATTCTTTTTTAATGCGATATTTATTTTATTAATCATTAAATGAAATTTACTCTGTCATTCATTATCCAATTGTTTGTTTTAATGAATCCCACTTATAAAACGGTATTTAATATTTCAGTTAAAATGTTTGTGCTTTTTAGTCTCACTAATATACACAATAATGAGATAAAGATACAAATATATTGCAAACACAAGGAAATTACTAACAGCATTAATGTAACAACACACATTAGCCCACAATAAATGGTTTGTATAAAAACTACGGTTAGACTCAAACAATTCATAAGTGATTCTGCCATTATGAATGCAGGAAAATCCACAGGAATAAAATCTTGATATAAACGTACTTTAAAAAAAGACTTTATGTTTTTACAGCACTCTTAGATGCTCAGAAAAAGTGAGCTGAAGGCACAGAGATTCCCCTTATGCCCCTTGCCCCCCCACACATAGTGTCTCCTGTTACCAACATCCCCCACCAGAGTGGTACATTTGTGACAGTTGATGAACCTACATGACACATCATTAGCACCGAAAGTCCGTCATTTACATTAGGGTTTATCCTTGGTGTTATCCATTCTGTGGGCTTGGACAAATATATGAGGACGTGTATCCATGATTATAGTATCATACAGAGTATTTTCCCTACCCTAAAAATCCTCTGTCTCTGCCTATTCATTCTTCTCCCCACCCCACTTCCTGGCAACCAGTGGTCTTTTTACTGTTTCCATTGTTTTGCCTTTTACAGTATGTCATGCAGTTGGAATCATGTAGTATGTAGGCTTTTAAGATTGGCTCCTTTCACTTAGTAATACACACTAAAGTTTATTCCATGTCTGTTCAGGGATTGATAACTCGTTTCCTTTTAGAGATGAGTAATACTTCATTGCCTGGATGTTCCACAGTTTACTTATCCATTCACCTACTGAAGGCCATCTCGGTTGCTTTCAAGTCCTGGCAAATTATGAATGCAACTGTTATAGATATTTGCATGCAGGTTTTTGTGTAGACAGAAGTTTTTGGCATTTTAGGGTACATGTCAAGGAGTATGACTAGTGGATCACGTAGTAAGACAATGTTTAGTTTTATGAGAAATCATCAGGCTGTCTTCCAAAGTGGTTGTACCTTTTTTTTATTCCCACCAGCAGTGAATAAGGGTTTCTGTTGTCTAATATTTTCTTGTCAGTATTCAATTGTGTAAGTTTTCTGGATTTGAGATTCCAAATAGGCGTGTAGTGGTTGTTTTAATATGCATTTCCCTGATGACATATAATGTGGAACATCTTTTCATATGTTTATTTGCCATCTGTATATCTTCTTTGGCAACTTATCTGTTAAGGCCTTTGGTCCATTTTTAAATCAACTTGCATTGTTTTTTATTACTGGGCTTTAAGAGATATCTATATACTTTAAATCAGATATTTCTATTGCCAAAAAACTTCCTCCCAGTCTGTCACTTCTCTTCACATAATTTTAACAGTCATTTGCAGAGCAGAAATTTTTAATTTTAGTGAAGTCCAGTTTATCAATTATTTCTTCCCTGAAACATGCCTTTGGTGTCGTATATAAAAGTCATAGCCCAAACTAAGTTCATCTAGATTTTCTCCTAGGTTACCTTATAGGATTTTTATAATTTTACATTTTACATATATTTGTGTGATCCATTTTAAGTTAATGTTATGAAGGATGTATGATCTATGTTTGGATTTATTTTTTGCATGTGAACATACCAGTTGTCCCAATACCATTAGTTGAAAATCCTACTTTTTCTTTATTGTATTGCTTTTGTTTCTTTGTCAAAGGTCAGTTGACTGTATTTTTGTGGGTCTGTTTCTGTGCTCTTTCCTGTGTTCCATTGATCTGTTTGTCTATTCCTTCATCAATACTTCAGTGTCTTGGTTATGGTAACTTTACAGTGAGTTTTGAAGTTGGGTAGTGCTAATCCTCTCACTCTGTTTTTCTCCTTCAATATTGTGGTGAATATTCTGGGACTTTTGCCTCTAAAGGTAAACTTTAGTATCACTGTGTCAAAATTCACCAACTAAATCACTGGAATTTTGATTGGGATTGAATCAAATCTATAGATCAAGTTGGAAATAACTGATATCCTGACAATATTGAGTCTTCCTACCCATGAAGATGGAGTATCTCTTCATTAATTTGGTTCTTTGATTTTTCCATTAGAGCTTTATAGTTCTCCTCATATAGACCTTGAACATGTTTTGTTAGTAAATGTACTTTTAAACATATTTTCTTCCCACTATTTTATGTGGACATTCATCAAGCTTTTTTGTTTTTTGTTTTTTGTTTTTTTTGCTTGATTCAGTCTTTTCAGACAGAGTATAATGATTTTAAGGTATGTATTATTTTTAAAATAACAGATATTTTATCTTATGTGCAGTTAGAGACTTCCCTGTTGTCACTAAAATATTTACATGTTGTTGCTTATTATGGTTTCCTTTTATGTTCATTTTAGAAACAATAATAACTTAAATTATGAAAACAATGAAATACGAATATGGGCATCAAAGAGGAAAATGAAGAAGCCATTTCAAGCTGTCAAGAATATATTCTTAGCTCTGTATTCAAAAGTACTTCATTTGTATAAAAAAGTTAAATTCAAATCCACACTTTAAATTTTTTAAAAAAGTAATACAACTGTTTCTGTCAAAATATGTATGGTCAAATGACCACTTTCTTCCTTCTGTGTAGTTGCTTATTTTAGAAAGCTTTGTCCCAACAGGGTAGCAGAGAGATAATGATTCAACTATTGTCTTAAATTCTTACCTGCTTCTCTGCCACTGTCATCGAACCACTCTCTCCAAACTTTGGTCTGCTCTGCCCTAAATCAATAAGATATTGCTATCTGTCTGATGCAGGTTGTATTCCATTATCTTATCTTCCCCAGTTTGCATTGCAATAATATTGGGGTAAAATATTGCATGGGTTTATAAAAGGGATTCAGTAAAATACAAACACACATTTAGAGCTTGTTCTTGGATTTTATTTGCATTGTCAATTTAGTGCCTTCAGGAGTCATTTCACATTCTTTGCTTCAGCATATCTGCTTTTAGTAAAGCTTTGCTCTATATTGGTAGCTTTCAACCTGTGCTGCACTTCTGAAACCCTAGGGAGCTTTTAAAAACAGAATGATCTCGTATCACACCAGACCAATTAAATCAGAATCTCTGGAGGCTGGCATTCTGGCATCAGTACTTAAAACACCTCCCCAGGAGATTCTCAAAGGCAGCGATGGTGACAAACCACAGCTCTGTACAATAGAACAGGCCGCTCCTTTATAATTATTAATCATAGTGTATATTAATTCATCATCACATACGTGGCTAGAAAAAAATTTGGAACAAAAGGATATGTGATATGTAAAGGGCTACAATAATTCAGACTGCTTTGAGGAGAGCTATTATTTTATTGTTATTCTTATTCTATCTTTTGTCAATATAAATTGAGAGAATAAACAGACAAACATTACAAATGAGTGATAAATTGCATTTAAAGCCTAGTTAAGACTATTTAAGACTATTATGCATAATACAAGAAAACTATCTTTATTATTTGTGGGGGGTTCCTTCTGAAGGATCTGAAGGAGAATCGGTTCTATGCCTCTCTCCTCATTTCCAGGGGGTGCCTGGAATTCCTTGGCTTGTAGACGCATCACCCTAATGTCTGCCTCTGCCTTCACATGGTGTCCCCTGTGTTTGTGTTTGTGTCTCTGTGTGTCTCCTCTTTTTATGTGGATGCCAGGATGTGCTCTTTCCTGTGTTCCATTGATCTGTTTGTCTATTCCTTCACCAATACTTCACTGTCTTGGTTATGGTAACTTTATAGTGAGTCTTGAAGTTGGGTAGTGCTAGTCCTCTCACTCTAAACTGGTACAGCTTTATTTAAGCCTAACTAATTACATCTGTAAAGACCACACTTGCACATAAAGTCATATTCAGAGTTCCAGGTAGACGTGGATTTTTGGAGGACACTCTTCAGCCCAGTACTGCACTCATATTACTCAACTTCCCCACTGCTTTTGATGCTGTTCAACACTCTTCCGATAACTCCTTCCTCCCATATCTTCTGTGTCTGTTTTGCCTGTTTTGCTCCCTTCTGTCATAATGCCCCTAACAACATATTGCAAGAGTCTGCTAAATAAATATCTGCTTCCTCCCACAGTCTGTGCAATCCTGGAGGGCAGGGAGTTGACTTATTCAGGTCTGTGTGTGAACACCAACCAATTTTTGGCTCATGGAAGCCCTTAATAAGAATTGGAAAAAAGGAAGAGAGGAAGAAAAAGAGAGCGAAGGTTGTGGGTTCTGCCTCCATGGGCGTCATGAGGAAACACACACATGCCTTGACTTGATGGACCTATACAATTCATTTTTTAAAATACCGACATTTTGTACTCACATCAAATATCTTGTACCTGAATGATGTCATGCCAGCTAGTACAGTTTCTGGTTATAAAATCGTAGATCAGGACTAATGATTATTGAACCCAGTTTTCCAAATTATTGAGCCTCACAATTTTGGGAACTGTGATTTCCATAGATTTGTTTAAGAAGTAAAAGGCTGGCCAGGCAAGGTGGCTCATGCCTTTAATCCCAGCACTGTGGGAGGCTGAGGCAGGCAGATCACCTGAAGTCAGGAGTCCGAGACCAGCCTGGCTAACATGGCAAAACCCCTCTCTACTAAAAGTACAAAAATTAGCTGGGCATGGTAGCAGGTGCCTGTAATCCCAGCTACTCAGGAGGCTGAGGCAGGAGAAGCTTGAACCCAGGCGGCAGAAGTTGCAGTGAGCTGAGATCGCACCCCTGCACTCCAGCCTGGGCGACAAGAGCGAGACTCTGTCTCAAAAATAATAAATAAATAAATAAATAAATAAATAAATAAATAAATGGCTTCTATATACACAGAGGATTTGTTTTACACGTTGATTCTCCTATGTTATCTTCATTCCACAACTATATGAATCTGTAGCATGAAATACATATTTGGCAAGCAAAGATTCCATAAAGGAAAGAGTAGGAAGGTATAACGAACCAATTCTGAGACTTCCCTAAGCAATCAGTTCACCTGCTTGCCTCCATGAAGGCCATCTTTGTCTTCTAGCACAATTTGTGAGAGACAGCAAGGCATCTTTTTACCACTATTAACCTAATCCATGGCAGTGTTCCCAGGGACCAATGTTGTCAGTTGTAGAGTAATGCCATTTAGAGGCTGGATGGGTTTATTTACACTTGCAGCCAAGCAAGAGTCTGCATGGAATTGGCCCAAACAGGGAATTTTCAAGTAATTTCTCTATCTTCGTATGTGTGAGTTTTTTAGTAGTCAATTCAGTTTTCATTAGCTTGTCAACTCTGATATCTGACAACTGAAATATTAAGTAGGGAGGGAAAAGAGTAGAATTAAGAGAAGGAATATGTGTGCCAGAGGCAGAGTATTATCATCCTCCTGATGTAGTCACGATGACCTAAGTCATCTTTTGCTATTGCTTTCATATAAAGGTTGTAAAATATATGAACCAAATCAAAATGGGACAAGGAGAGTTGCTTGCTCACAAAATGCCTCTGATCTATTGTGTGCACGAAGCATGACTTTATGACAAACACATAGAGACTCTAGATGGGCAAGTTCCAGTCCGTGAGTGATTTTCATATTCAACCCAGTGGGATCACTATCATTTAGTGGTATATTAAAATGCTAATTATCATCCAATGTCAAATCCAACTCCATACAAGCTGTTTTAAAATTCAGAATTGGTTGCTTTATGAAAAGTAAATTTGAGACTATTTGGAAATAAAGACTATTTGAAAATGTCTGGCTTCCTTAACTTCAGTAGCTCTTGCCATTGGGTCACAACTTCCGTGTGGCGGGGGAGGTGCTATCTTCTGGGTAGAGACCAGGAATCCCACTAAGCTTACATTGTATAGGATAGCCCTACGACAAAGAATGACATGGCCCAAACGGCCAGTCATGCCAAACTAGAAACTGCTCAGAATAAGCAAGGAGAATGAAGAAGCAAGCTGATGCTCAAACTAGTGAATCTCATTTTGTTGTTAATCGCCCCTTTTCTGCAACCCTCATGGGTTAGGGAAAATAATTCTAAAGCAAGAGAAAAGACGGAGTTGGGAGATCACCAGTGAGGTTCAATTTTCCATCACATTCACCCTGCTCCACACCTCAGATAATCATGTGCTTAACTGTGCGATTTGCTTGACAATTACAGAACACTTTCTCGCCCATTACTACCTTTGATCCTCACAATTCTGTGGGGTAGTAGGAGCAGGTGCTGAAATTGCCACATGCAAATCAGTGAACTGAAGCTTAGAGACCTCCAGCAGGGGTTGAGGGTCAGTGGAAATTATCCCAGGGTTCAGTCAACAGGAAAGTGTATTGGAATCAGAGTATTAGAATAATAAAACCAACTAAAATTTACCATGCTTTTTATTTCCACTCTGTGCCACCAATTCTTAACAATGTCAGTGATGGAACCCTGTGCCCCAGGGGACAGACTTCTCACTAGCTTCTGCCACTTTGGTCAGCTGCTGCTCTGGGGAGGTTAACTTTCTTACTTCAAATTAACGCTAGAGAGGAAAAGGAAATGCATAGACATAGGATGAAATTTCACTCCTGATGTCTCCACACCCAAAGCTTCACCATGCCTATCTCAATCTGCTGCTCTGGGGAGGTTAAGTTTTTTGTTGTTGTTGTTGTTTGTTTTTTGAGACAGAGTTTCGTTCCTGTTGCCCAGGCTGGAGTGCAGTGGTGCAATCTCGGCTCACTGCAACCTTCGCCTCCCAGGTTCAAGCCATTCTCCTGCCTCAGCCTCCCAAGTAGCTAGGATTACAGGTGTGCACCATCATGCCTGGCTAATTTTTGTATTTTTAGTAGAGATGGGGTTTCACCATGTTGGTCAGGCTGGTCTCAAACTCCTGACTCTCAGGTGATCCACCCCTCTCGGCCTCCGAAAGTGCTGGGATTACAGGCGTGAGCCACTGCACCCAGCTGGGAAGTTAAGTTTCTTACCTCAAATTAATGCTAGAGAGGAAAAGGAAATAAATAAATATAGGACCAAATTTCACTCCTGATGTCGCCACACACAAAGCTCCTTCACCATGCCTGTGTCAATCTGGTCATTAAAGTAGTATTTCCTTATTAGGAAAAAAAAAAGAACTAGATCCTTAGAATATTGTTTATTCCATCCCATGGGTTGAGTACATTACATATTGACAGTGGTACATTCCAGCCACCAGAGACAACCAACCTTTTTATGTCAATCAGTGCTACAGAGAGCTCTCCTTGCCTTACAGCTGGCCTAACCACAGCTGGGGATGATTGACTGGAGAATGTTGTGATCTTTGACTTTGTCACAGGTAAAATGGTGTTTCTAACTGTAATCACAGGTCTCTGTGCTGTACCTTTCATTTCATCACACTCTATTCTCTCTAACTCCAGCCCTGCCAAACTCATTAGGCCAAATTTGCGTACTTCTGTGCATTCTATACACTTCCAGCAAACCCTTTGTTTGCCTTTCCTTGTGATGATAAAGAGAAATGGCAGTTAGTGGTCTGAAAGATAGCCTCTGACCTTTTTATGATGGGACTGAAGGCTGGACGCTGGAGGCAGAATGTGTGTTTGGTGCAGCACTGATATTCCCTATGGCTGTGTCAGAGCCTGCCTAAATACGAGTTACTGACTAGCATGAAAATACTCCTCGGGGCAAGAGGGAAAAATGTGACACCATGGGAGGTAGGATTTGACATGATACAGATTTGGAAAAATGAAATGTGACAATAGTTGATTCCATACAGTTCAAGGAAAACTGGCATATTTCAGATTCCCAGCAGGTATTTAATATTGAAGTGTAAAGAAAGGTGGCAGACTCACAATTATTTTGATTGTATTATGGTTATCTCCATTCAACTAAGGGAGCGTTTGCAGCAATGCTGATGGGCCAGCTGTTTTGGTTTGGCCATATTGTTTCATTTCTTGACTCATGTTACATAATCACTCAGATCAACAACAGCTGACTGAATTGTTATTATATTTATATGTATTACCTAAGTTTATATTTCCTGTTAGTCTTTCAATGGATAGCTTAAAGCAGATAGAGTGAGAAGGACAATTATGCCTTTGCTTGCTTTACTTGAATATAATGCCCCTGACAAAGGTATTTTTGGTATAATAAATGTGTGAGTTTCTTGTTTAGAATCTTAAACTTGGTCCAAAAGTTGGGATTTTGCAGAATGGGGTTAGAATAATTCACTGAAAAACTTATCCAGCTGAAGGCATATATTGCCAATTTCATATTTGTGGCTTACTATTTCAAAATATTGCATTGCCAGGCAAGATTTAGTTGCAGCATTCTGTAGCTTAATCCTCTTTCACATAGGCACACACCCCTCCAAGCTTTTCCAAAGCATGTTTAACAATACTGTTAGAAACCAGACATAATGCTCCTACCATTTGGATTTTGGCTTTACCAAGTTTGTTAAGTCTCTAGCAATGGAACAGGCTGCTCACAGCACAGCACAGTACCTCACATGGTTGCTACACAGATCATCAACATGTACTGTTTAGTATTCAAATATCGAAATCAACAGAAACAAAAAGGGCTGGAGTTAGCTGGTTCCTGTCTAATTCTAACTCCCTGGTGGCCTCTCTCTCAGGGACTCTTGTGTTGGTTTATGTTCCCAGAGATGGGAGCCTTTAATTGTGATTTTATGCCATTGGATTATGAACTGAATAATGGCAGTATTTAGGCAAGTTTACTCAATTGCCATTAGTGAGGACAAGGGTTGTTTTCTTGATAAATTGTAATGTTTTAATTTTTTAATTGACAAATCATAATTGTGTATATGCATGGGGTACATAGTGACGTTTTGATATGTACATAGTGTACAGTGATCACATCAAGGTGATTAGCCTACCCATCATCTCTAACATTCATTATTTCTTTGTGTAGGGAACATTCAAGTCCTCTTTCGTGCTCTTTGAAACTGTGTATTATTGTTCACTGTAGTCATTGCTGCTAACTTGACCAAGAAACCTAAATAAGCATTTGTCTATAGTCGACCTTTCTGCATGCCTCAGAACACTAGAAGGGGACTTGCTGACAGAGACCCATGGTCACGTGGGGTCCAAGTTTTGAACTTTCCCATGACTGGCCAAGTGACAGGCAGCAGTCACTGTGGTCTTTAACATACCCCAAAATACAACACAGATGGTGGTATAGCTTTCTCATCTGAGTTTTCCAACTGGCAAGAAAATCTCTATCTACGTGTGTCATTATCTCTCGTTTTTCCTCATTTTTAGACAGTATATAAGTTAAAGAATTTGGTTTGTGTTTTCTCCTGCCTATTCCATGATTTATTTGAAGGTTCACAAATTATATAAAACTAAAAGTTATTTTTACACGTAAACTAAATAGAATCACATAGCATTATTTTGCTGTTTTGCTATGACAAATGCCTCTAATTTAAGGCATTGGGCCTTATAACCTTTGTTAGTAAATAGAATTAGATAAGAAGTGTGCCAAATTAACGTTTTTGGTTTGAAACATAAGATTACTGTCTTAGAATTTTATCCAAGGACTAAATTTTTAATAGGGGATTTAGGTGAAGTAATACTTTTTTAAAAATCCTTCAGGAGAGTAATTAATTCTACAAAATATTAAGCATGCTGACTTTGAATATTTTAAAAATACTTTAGATTTATTAGACAAATGCTCATTGTCTACATGCTGTGTGCTACTGTAGGACTTAAATTCTAGTGGAAGAAGACAGACCACAAACAAATAAGTTTCAAACATCAGTGGGTATTGGGAAGAGAAAAATAAAGTAATGGAAGCAAGACAGGGAATACCAGGGAGGCTGGGAGGAATTAAAGAAAATACTAAATCAGGTGATTAGCATGCAATAGATGCTCGGTAAGCACTTGTTACCATTTGAATGAGTACATGGATGGATGAGGTGGTTGGTTAAGGCAATTTCAGAGTATCACATGCCAAAAGCATTTTAAGGGATGGGGAGCCACCGACGGCTTTTGATCAAGGGAACAGCATGAACAGTTCTTTGAGCACCTGAAACACTGGAAAGCCATTTTAAAAGTGCATTTTATGCTCACTTTTCCTCGATTTTGTTGCCACTTTAACTCTCCCTGAGACAGTCTTTGTGACTCTGAAAATTATCATGTGAATAGGCATCATTTAACAATAGCTATTGATAGGGTGAATATTAAGTCACCAAATAAGTGGAGGTCTTAGATAAAAGCCTTTTTAATAGAGGGTGAAAGCTAGACAGGAAGCAGTGAACATAGAGTAAGCCCCAAATAGATATATTTTATTTCCCAGACTCTAGGAACTGAAATGCTTTCAAAGAATCTGATAGGAATAGTCTTGCCTTTCATTCTCAGGTACTGGTTCATATTTCACTCGGGTTTGTTTCTGTCGAAAATAGTTACATCTAAGGATGCTTTGTTACCCTATGTGGTATGAAAAAGTAGATTTTCTCTTTAGTTGCTAGTATTGTATTCTGTGCAGAAAGGACCATTGGAGTCACCCCTATTTTTTTGCAGGCTCGGGGGTTGGTATCAGATGAAGAAACACAAGATTTCTCTGTCAGTTGGGAAATCCTTTTTCCTCTTAGGAGTTTATTAGGTTTTTTAGCTGCCACTAAGTTTAGCTCATAAGAAGAGATGGAAGCAGCTTCTGAAACTTCCAGGCTGATCCTTTCATTTATCTAAATTCCATTTCTACTTCTGCAGAAAAGGGCTAGATAATAAATCGGATCCTCTTTTCTCTACAGTAATAGCTCCCACCCAAAGACTATTATAAGGCTAAATAGGACAGGATCTTAAGGACTGAGAAGTGCCATAGAAAGCATTGCCTCCTCCCTCTTAATTTTACAGCTGAGCAAACTGAAGCCCAAAAGATTAAGTTATTTCCCCACGAGTCACATCAGTAGGAAGGTCATATGTAAAATTAAAATAGGTGAGACAGTTATTCATTGAACAATGTGAACCTGTCTTTCGAACCTAGGGAATAGAGGTTAAGAACTATAACAATGGGTTGACAGGGTAAAGGGCACTCAGAGAATCTGTATGAATGCCAGGCAACCAAGCTACAATGGGAGAGAAGAGAAATAGCCCAGCCAGACACAGTCTGCATGGGCTGCACCACTGGCACCACCTCTGCTAACTGCTCACTGCCCACTGATTCATTATGATCTTTAGCCATCTGGATCACTCTTGGATTCATCACTGCAATCTCAACTCCATCCCAGTTTCCCTAGTACATGTACATATATATGTGCCTCACCCCCTCATGATTCAGACTCCCAGTTGAGAGCATCTGATTGGCCACATAACGTCATCTGCAGTTCCCTAATTGCTGGGGTTAGTGGAAGGGGACAGAAAAGTTAGGGATAGGCTCTTACCTCTCACCTGTCTTGTGACTCTATCCAAGTCGACGTGTGTTTGGATGCAGAATTGTCAAAATGACAATACTCACGATAACTCTGCACCGTTGTAGCTCTGTTCTGCACTTGACTCAGAAAGCAGTCATAGTCACAGCTCTGGCATGCTCTAAACCAAGATCTGGCTAGAAATTTGATCTATTACGGAAAAGTTGCTTTTGTTGTTATTGTTGTTGTTTTCTCATGGTAGAAGCAACCAAACATCTGTTGAATCTTTAAATCAGATTGTCTCAAAGCATGTTGGAAACACTACCTACATCGGAATCATCTAGGGTGCTTATTAAAGCAGATACCTGGTGCCCCAACCCAGAACTGCTGAATTGAAATTCATGGGGGCTCAGATACGAATGCACACTGAATTGTGAGGACCGTTGATTTATACTCAGTCACTTCATATGCACACTGAATTGTGAGGACTGCCGATCTACACTCAGTCACTATATATGCTTCTGTAGGATGTTACATCCTTTCATGGACTTTTGCAATTCGTTGCCAATCACATAGAGAACTAGACAGTTAGGTCAAGAAATAAGAGAAAGTATTAGCTTTAGATTCCTGGGTGCCAAGCAAGCCCTGCAATTATTTAGTTATTGTGTCTTTATGGTTACTATATCTTTACTGTTACTAGGTCCACATAGTTACCATGTTATGCTCTACAAGGGCAGAAGAGTAAAATACATTAGGCTACTAGCAAGTGCTCATCACACTCACATTGAAGGAATTTGCTAGCAAAAGCCATATTTGCATTCTAACTTGGTGCAGTGATTGACAAAGTGTGGTCTCTAGACAAACAGCATCAGCATCACCTGGGAACTTGTTAGAAATGCAAACTCGCTCCTACTCTGTCCCCGACTTATATTTTAACTAGCTTTCTGGGTGATTCTGATGCATGCTAAAGTTAGAACTGCTGCTCTCAGCTTCCATTTCCTTGTCTGAATAAAACAATGATAATTGATCCTTCACAGTTTTCCTTTAGATTATTTTCTGTTGTCATTATAAAACTAAGATAAAGTACAAAAAGGCACTTAGGTCAAGGTAAGTGTTCAATAAATAGTAAGCACATTATTGAGCTTATATTTAATTTACAAACACTGCTCTTATTTTCTAATTGTTTAACTTCAAGGGAATCCACAGGCCTACAATATAAGCAGTCATATTAGACATTCTATGTATAAGTTCTCAATGGGATGCAGAAGTTGCAAAATTGTGATGCTTAACCAGGGAAATGGCAGATTTTTATTCTTCCATTTTAGAAATTAGGACCAGGCTACTTACTTTTCTACTGTCATTTAAATCCACTTTAAGTTATTCACGATGACTTTAACATGACATTAATAAGCTTAGTGGGTCTCTGAATTTCTTAATCCCAGTTTCCTGGGGCTAAATACAATAATCTGTATCTCTTCATCTTTGACACGCTGATAAAAATCCCTGAACCTGGATTTGCATTTGGTTTTCAAAATCAATCCTTTTGCTATTCAAAGGCAAGGCAGTTGAGTGAGGTTTGAGATTGAAATACGTATCAACCCCACTAGAGGGTGACCTTTATCTAAATCAGGGTGCAGATAAAGTAAGGGCATCTTCTGTAGCCATCTCATAAAATTGGATTGTATAACTGCTTACTCAAGGTGAGGGAGAGGCTGAGAAGTGACTCCTACATGAATAATTAATAACTTTCAATTTCTAAATAATCTAGTAGTCTTGTGGGAATATTTAAAACCAAGTTATTGCAAATTTCTCAGTTTGTATTTTAGGATAAAATTCCTTATTAATAAATTCAGCTCTGAATTTTAAAATTGTGTGTTTCAATTCCAATTCAAAATATATTTCCCCCCTTTTCTCTCAAAAGACACATACAACTAACCATATGAGAAAATAGAACCCCAAATTTGTTTCATAAAAACAAGCAAACAAAAGTCTATAGGACTTTGTTAAGTTTTATACGGTAACTTAAAAATAAGACAAACTTATTCTCTAGATACCAAAGAAGAAAAAGGAAATCCAAATGTTCACATAGTCAACCTTAAGAAATTAATGTTGAAAACCATATTTGGTTTATCTTTTCTAGTCCAGATTTAGAAAGTAAAACATTTGTGTTATAACTCCTCTGCTAAAATCTCTCGATTGTATATCAGAGTTCAATGTTATTCTTAAAACCACCTCAGTAAATATCTTTTTGTAGTATTTAAAATTTCGGGGCCGGGCGCGGTGGCTCAAGCCTGTAATCCCAGCACTTTGGGAGGCCGAGACGGGCGGATCACGAGGTCAGGAGATCGAGACCATCCTGGCTAACACGGTGAAACCCCTTCTCTACTAAAAAATACAAAAAAACTAGCCGGGTGCGGTGGCGGGCGCCTGTAGTCCCAACTACTCGGGAGGCTGAGGCAGGAGAATGGCGTGAACCCGGGAGGCGGAGCTTGCAGTGAGCTGAGATCCGGCCACTGCACTCCAGCCTGGGCGGCAGAGCGAGACTCCGTCTCAAAAAAATAAAAATAAAAAAAATAAAATAAAATAAAATAAAATAAAATAAAATTTCAACATAAAATTTGCAACAAGTATTATTTGTATATTCTGAGCGCTTTATATACTAATTTAATTTTTAAAAATTTGATCTTTAATAATGATTGACAGAAAAAATCTGGGCTTGGGGTAGTGCTGATTGTATGAAAACATGTAGATTCAACTGATATTTGCTTCTTTTCTAGGACAATTTTTTTTTTCGGCCGTAGAGGAAGGAGTCTTGCTCTGTCGCCCAGGCTGGAGTGCAGTGGTGCCATCTCGACTCACTGCAACCTCTGCCTCCTGGTTCAAGCAATTCTCCTGCCTCAGTCTCCCCAGTAGCTGGGATTACAGGCGTGTGCCACCATGCCTATAATTTGTATTTTTAGTAGAGATGGGCTTTCACCATGTTGGCCAGGATGATCTCAGTCTCCTGACCTCGTGATCCACCCATCTCAGCCTCCCAAAGTGCTGGGATTCCAGGCGTGAGCCACCATGCCTGGCTCTAAGACTATTTTAAAGAGTGTTTCTAGAACACTGAATGGATATCTTACAAACAAAAAAACCAATTAACCTCATGCAAAACAAGACTACAGCAATTAAATTGGATTCTCAGGTACAGATGACTTTCATTTTTATTTACCTCTACAAACCAGAAAAATACCATACTATAAAAATGCATTTCTATTAAAACACAAAGAAAGGTTTTATGTGGCATGAATTAGTCTACAATAAGTTTTTAACTTTAAGTTCATAAGGAGATACTAACTTTGGGAAAAGGTAAGTCTTTGAAGGACGAGTGGCTTTATCGTTATTGTATTTTTGAAGGAAGGTTGCAGTCTGCATTGAAATCTTTCTTCCAAGAAAAATCAGGCTGCTGTGGTCTCATATTAAAATAGTATCTGTACAATGGCATATGATTTTTATATCGAATTGGGAACAGCTATACTAATAACTTTTACAATCTCTCTTGTTCATGTATTATTTACCTGAGAATAGCCACTCCTATCTTTAAGATTAGATACTTTTTCCATTAATTAAACAACTTCCATTTTAAAACTATGGAAGGTATTCTTGAAAAGTATATGTGGGTTAAGAATAAGCATATACTCTTACCAATAACCCAGTCTAAACCTGACATGGGGCTAAACTCTGCTTTGCAAATTAGAGTTGAAAGAGAAAAAATGCAATTCAATTACTTCATGAGGAAGCCACTCAGACTTTCCCACCAGTTGCGGACTAATGAGATGACAAACATGCCTAATTGTCAACTGATATGATATGACAGTCCTGTCCATGTGGAGAGCAGTTTCTTCAATTCTTTCTCCAGTTTGAGATCCAATTACCCCCATTTTTCTGAATTCTTTGAAAGTTTGATCCAATTTGTTTTTAGCCAACTCTTTTGATCATTATTTTTTTCTTACTCATTTTTTTTTTAAGAGATGGGGTTTTACTCTGTCACCTGGAATGCAGTGGTGTGATTAGACCTCAGTGCAAACTGAAACTCCTGGGTGCAAGTGATCCTCCTGCCTCAGCCTCCCAAAGTGCTGGAATTACAGGCAGGAGACACCATGCCCCACCTCTGGTTCTTCATGTGTAACGTAAAGTTTAAGAGGCAGTTGACAGATATAAAGAAAATTGGAAAAGAATATACAAAGATTAAGAGGGGTGGGTAGTGTGAAGTGAGAATTGTCTCATTTTATTCTTATTTGTACATCTTTGTGAAAAAACCTAGATAACATGAGCTATTCTAAGTATTTCTAGAATGCCTTTTCTGCATTCTTTTGAACTAAACCCAAAAGTAATTTTAACCCAACCTTTTGTATTTCCAGACATTGTTATGATTATTATAGCACATATAGTAATGTTTCTGTAGTATTTGTTTGTATAAGTTTATATGTACATACTTAGATATTTACTCCTTCCTGTTTTCTTCCAACAATGTTGACTGATATGCCGTATAAGTTCTCAGGCAGAAAGATATGTTATTTAACTTCCATTTCTTTTAGGAAGTGTATTCTACTTAACATTTTAACCCAAGTTTATAGTTAAATGAGAACTGAGAACTCATTTTTTTCTCCAAGTTTAATAACTGTCATCTTCCTCTTCATCATTATTATGAGTATTTCAGATTTTCAGATTCTCCATTTATAGAATGGAAATCACAGGAATTGTTCAACTATTTTTGTTAAATATATATATATTTAATACATATATTTGTTAAATATATATATATTTTCACAAAGATGTATGTGTGTGTATATATATATATATATATATTTTTTTTTTTTTTTCTTTTTGGTGTGGGGTCTTACTTTGTCACCCAGGCTGGAGTGCAGTGGCGTGATCTCAGGTTACTGCAATCTCCACTTCCCAGATTCAAGCAATTCTCCCGCCTCAGTCTCCCCATTAGCTGGGACTACAGGCACATGCCACTATGCCTGACTGAGTTTTGTATTTTTAGTAAAGATGAGGTTGCACCATGTTGGCCAGGCTGGTCTTGAACTCCTGACCTCAGGCAATCCACCTGCTTCAGCCTCCCAAAGTGCTGAGATTACAGGCGTGAGCCACTGCACCTGGCCACTGGTTATTGTTAAAATGAAGATATACTATAGTGATATGGCTTAAAAACATTAGAAACACTGACAAAAATAGGGCAACAGGGAAAGATACTGTCTGAGCAGAGCTCCATGATAACTCTTGGCAACAAAGAAGAACCTGGCTTTTTTCTACTTTTTTATTAAGGCGGGGGAAACACACATGAGTGGATGGCTCCTTTGTCCCCACCATCTGCACTGAAACAGTGACCATGCAGCACCCTGGATCAGCCCCTAGGAGCCCCAGCAGCTGAGGCGCTTCAGGGAGCCAGAGAAACAGCCTAGGAGACACCTAACCCAACTCTAAACTAGGAAGATGACAGCATTTATCCTCAAAAGATTCTTAAGAGTAATCTAGCTAGCACGAAAGGTAAAGAAACAGGGCTATTCCAGGCACGCAGGCATACATGGTCTCCAGACTTGACTTCGTTCTTACTTTGTTTTCTATTTTGTTTTGTTTTTTTCATGGGCAGTGTTCAATGGCCTCATTTGGCTACTTTCTTCAAGCATAGGTCTCCCTGCCTGGCATTTAAAGGATGTTTTTTGAGCTTTTACTCAATAAAAGTACCAGAAACTCTCTTACACTCTTGAGATAAAGAAGGAAATTTTTATTGATTGATTGATTGATTGAGACGGAGTTTCACTCTCGTTGCCCAAGCTGGAGTGCAATGGCTCAATCTCGGCTCAGCACAACCTCTGTCTCCTGGGTTCAAGCGATTCTCCTGCCTCAGCCTCCAGAGTAGCTGGGATTACAGGCATGTGCCACCACATCCAGCTAATTTTTATTTTTAGTAGAGATGGGGTTTCTCCATGTTGATCATGCTGGTCTCAAATTCCTGACCTCAGGTGATACACCTGCCTCGGCCTCCCAAGGTGCTGGGATTACAGGCGTGAGCCACTGTGCCTAGCCAACAAGGAAATTTTGATAAGAAAAATATTGGCTTATTTACATTTTCAATGACCACGATAAAACTTCGCAAACCACAAAATCCAAAAAAGCAAATCAATATTTAGGAACAAAATACTTTAAGATTTTAAGATGAGAAGGTGGAACTAAAATAGAATTTAGGTCTTCTTTTACCACCGTTCAAATTACAGACTGTGTGCGTGTGTGTATGTGTGTGTGTATTTGGTCATATGTAACATGTGGATGTGGCATTACTGAACTGCATTTGCATGTCATATTTTTCATTAAGTCATACCATTAAATATATATCACTCATCTATTTAAAATGTTGCAAGAGAAAGATAAAGTTTACTTTACCTTAATTCTAAAAGAATTCCTTCACCCTCACTAACAGAACCTGCTTTTATTAGGGGGCCAAGTGTCCTAATTCTGGAAGTTGATACTGTTTGGTGAAAGGCTATTAAACAATGATCAAACCATGATGAAACTGTGATTAATATATTTCATTTTTTATACCTGTCATAGCAGCCCTACATTGCTTATCCAGCAATTAGTCTAGGTGTAGTTATGTGCCCCTGGTTCTGAACATTAAGATAAATAATTTTTTTTCGAAAGCTGCTGAGAAACTGTTCTTTTTCCAAAAAGCCATGTGTTTGGCCCTGCCCTCTTCTAGCCTACTTGGGATGCTACTCTATGAAAATGTAATGTTTGGAGCTAGAGCAACCATTATGTGTGAGAACATCATCAGTAACTTAGAATGGCAGAAAGGAAAAAATAGAACATGAGTTCCTGATGAACTCAGAGGCGCTGATCTAACGGAAGCACCAACGTTTAGAGACTTTCTGTATGAAAGGAGTTCACTTTCCTCTGTGTAAACCACTGCAATTTGGGTAATCCCAAATTCAGCTACAATTCCCTTGTTGCTAAAAGCATTTTGAAATGATACAGAGACTGACGTTGCCAAGTACTTTCATTTAATATTATCATTCATAGTATTATTTTTAGCTTAATATAATCATTCACAATATTAAGACTTGTTGGTATTTTATACATGTAGATTACTGTTCTTTAGTATTTTATGCAACTGATTAAAATTTGTATAGAATATGTTAAAAATTCATTTACATCAAATCCTAACTATTTCATTCTTCTCTGGTCAATCGACCACTGAAAAGATAAAGATGATATAAATGTGTTTTTGATGTTATTTCTAATGAAACAAAAACAAGCACTTCATATTTCTATTTTTCTCTGTAATGGTTGACATTTCTTTCATTACAGACTTCATTTAAAATGTGCCCATGTAGATTTACTGATAGGAGTTAAAGTGTATCAAAGGTGATAATTAAAAGTGAAATAAAATATATAGTGTAGAATGCTGTTTAATCAGCTACACAATTGAGTTATTTTAATGAATCAACATGAATACTTTGTTACCTCTATAGATCAGATTGAAAAAAAAGAAACTTCTCCACAATCATCTCTGCAAATCTCATATTCTCACAGGAATGTGTCTAAGGATGGAGTTTTTTTTTCACCCCCCCCAGAGAAGGTCTCCACATCTCAGCATTTTTTATATATGTATATATGAAACATTAGGGAATCCCATGAATGCTATACTTAGCCAATATGAACTAGAGCAGGAGTCAGCAGACATTTTCGGTAAAGTGTCAGTTAAGTGTTTTAGGCTTGTGGGTCAGATGGCCTCAACTGCTACTCCTCCTCTGCATCTGCACCTCAAAAGCAGCCTTAGGCAATATGTAAATTAATGGTCTTGGCTGTCCTCCAACCCAACTTTCCTTAAACAGTTGGCAGCCTGTGTGTGACCTAAGGGCTTCTAGTTTTCTCAGTCCTGACCTAGAGATTCCGTTTTTGCTTCATCAACCTGGGCTTTCAAATATGGTTCTTGGAAACTTAATGTATGTATTTTCCCTGATGCATAATTGCTGAGAATTCCTACTGTGGAACTTATTAAGACATTAGTTGGGCAGCATTTGTAGCGCCTGCAATAGTTCTGTCTCCAGACCAACATCCTCCTCCACCCTGAGTCAAATATTCTTTCTCTTTTAATTTTTTCAATTAATAAACTTTTAAAAGCAATTTTAGCTTTACAGATAAATTGAACAGAAAGTAGAGAGTTCCCATAAGCCCCTTTTGCTCCCATCCCTCCCTCCACCCATTTCACTCATTCACATCTTACATTAGTATGGTACAAATTTTATAACGAATGAGCCAATATAGATAAATGAATATTAGCTAACATCCATAGTTTACATTAGAGTTCACTCTTGGTGGTGTACATTCTATGGGTTTTGTCAAATGTATAATGACATGTACCTACCATTATAGTAACCTACAGATAGTGTCACTGCCCTAAAAATCCTGTGTGTTCACTTACTCATCATCCCTCTCTCTCTCCACCCTCCCCCTCTCCTCCAGACCTTGGCAACCACTGATATTTTTACTGTCTCCATTCTGCCTTTTTCAGAATATTATATAGTTTGAATCACACAGTGTATAGGTTTTTCAGACTGACTTCTCTTACTTAGTAATATGCATTCAAGGTTTCTCATGTTTGTTGATGGCTTGATAATTTTCCTTTATCACTTAATAATATTCCATTATCTAGAAAGTTTGTTTGCATATTCCCCTGTTGAAGGCCATCTTGATTGCTTTCAAGTTTTGGCAATTATGAACAAAGCTGCCGCGAACATTTACATGCAAGTTTTTGCGTGAATGTAAGTTTCTAACTCATTTGGGTAAACACCAAGGATCAAGGTTTTTGGATCATGTGGTCAGTTATCTTTTCTGGTGACCATACTAGCCGCATCGTTCCCAGTCATTGTTTGCATTAGTTTTCATTTTCTACGTCACATAACAATCACTCCTGTTATTCACAATTTTTTTTCCTTCACAAAGACTTCTCCCGCAGAAAAGAAGATGGATGAATGCTGTTCATCCCTCAAAATTGGAACCTTTCCTCAAAATATGTGTTTGTGTATGTACTACTATTTAAAAAAATTTTATAACTTGCAGTTTGTTTTCATCCTTAAAGGATATTGTCAGTTCATCCTGCATTTTTTTTGTCATTCTGTATGTATAGTGAAATATAGTCAGGTGCTCTATATCAGTAAGTCCGGAATGATCCATGCTGGCAGTTATATGCTGCGATACATAACACTATTGCCCAAGCCAGAGTAAGTGTAGAGATTGCTGTATCTTATTTGCGCTCTGACCATAGACATGATCTTATTCTATTCAGGCTGCTACATGAAAATAGTATAAACTATGTAGCTTATACACAACAGAAATATATGTCTCACAGTTCTGGAGGCTGGGAACTCCAAGATCAAGTTGCTGAAAGACTTGGTATCTGATGAGGGCTTTCTGGTTTAGGGACAGTGTTTTCTTAATGTGTCTTCACTTATTGAAAGGGGAGAACTCCAGTCTCTTCAGTCCCTCATAAGAGCACTAATCCCATTTCAGGAGGGATTCATCGTCATGGCCTAACCACCTTCCAAAGCCCCACCTCCAAACACCATTACAGTGGGGATTAGGTTCCAACATATTAATTTTGGGAGGGACACAAACATATCAGGTCACAGCAAACACCAGCTTTAGTAGTCATCTCTTTAATTATTTCACAATAGTTTATAATTTTTTTAACTATCTGATAGGAAGCTGTCAGTTGGACTGTATTTTTCAAAGTCCATCTGAAGAAAGGGCAAATAAAATTCTGATTTGAAAAGTAACAAATGTTCCCAGACGCAACATTTGCTAAACTGCATATCTTTCTATAGATTTACATAGACGGAAAGTCAAACATGTCTCCTAACCCTAACATACGTAGAGAACATACTGAATTCTGAACATGGAGGTTGTAAAATAGGGTTTATTTTCCTTTTGCATACTTAAAATTTCAATTGTGATAAAAAATATAAACTTTACCATCTTAACCATTTTTTGGTTCTCTATTTCTATATTTTTGTCAGTTCAAGAATGTTACATAAATGAAATGACAATATGTAACCTTTGGGATTGACTTTTATTGTTGTTTTGCTCTGTGTAATTCTCTAGAGATTTATATATGTTGTTGCATGTATCAGTAGTTCATTCCTTTTTATTACTGTCATATTCCATGGTATGGATATACCACAGTTTGCTTAATCGTTCCATTTTTAAATGTACGCTTGAATACTGTTAGGTATATTTACATGGCTATGCAACAGATCTCCAGAAATCTCACCCTGCAAATCTGAAACTCTTTACCTATCAAACAACTTCCCTTTCCTCCTCTACCTAACCACCAGCAACCGCAATTCTAATTTGTTTCTATGAATTTAGCTACTTTAGTTACCTCACATAAGTGGATTTGTATAGTATTTGCCTTTTTGTGACTGACATATTTGACTTAGCATAATGTTCTCAAGGTTCATTCATGTAACATGTATCAGAATTCTTCCTTTTAAAAACTGAATGATATCCCATTGTGTGTAGATACCATGTTTTGTTTATTCATTCATCCATTGATGGACATTTGGGTTGCCTTCACCTCTCAGATGTTGTGAATAATGCTGCTGTAAACATGGATGTGCAAATATCTCTTCAACTCCCTGTTTTCAATTCTTTGGGACATATACTCAGAAGTGAAGTTGCTGGATTATATAGTAATTCTATTTTTTTTTTTTTTTTTTTTTTTTTTAGAAACCGCCACACTCTTTTCCTTAGTGGCTGTAAGATTTTATAATTCCACACAAAATGAACACAGACTCCAATTTCTCCACATATTTGTCAGTACTTGTTATTATTTTTCTTTGTATAACTTAGGGGCTTTAAGTACTGTGTTTTCTTTATCTTTTTTTTACGTGGCTGTATTGTATAGTAGTAAAGTATGGGCTTTTAGTGCACATTGTTCCCATTAAAGAATTTCTTATCTGTCATCCCCCTCCTATCCTCCCATTCTTTCAATTCCCCAGTGTCTATTAATCCACACTCTATGTCCCTGTGTAGAGATTATTTCACTTCCACCTATAAGTGAGAACATGTACTATTTGGCTCTTTGCTTATGAGTTATTTCACTTAAGATAATGACCTCTAGTTCCATCCATGTTATTGCAAAATATGTAATTTCATTCTTTTTTTATGGCTGGATCGTATTCCATGGTGTGTGTGTGTGTGTGTGTGTGTGTGTGTATACATATATATGTAACATTTTCTTTATCCAGTCATCTGTTGATGGACACTTAGGTTGACTACCTATCTTTGCTGTTGTGAATAGTGTTGTTATACACATAAAACTCCAGGTGTCTTTTTTATATAATAATTTTTCTTGGGGGGGGGGTGTAAATCTAGTAGTGGGATTGCTGGATTGAATGGTAGTTCTGTTTCTAGTTCTTTGAGATATCTCCATACTGTTTTCCATAAATACTGTACTAAGTTAAATCCCCACCCACAATGTGTAAGCTTTTTCTTTTCCTCTGTATCCTCTCCAACACCTTTATTTGTTGACTTTATAATGATAATTATTCTGTCTGGTGCAAGATGATATCTCATTGTGGTTTTAATTTGCATTTCTCTTGATGATTAGTGATGTGAGCATTTTTTCATATGCTTCTTGGCCATTTGTATGTCTTCTTTTAAAAATTGTTCCTGGCTGGGTGCAGTGGCTCACGCCTGTAATCCCAGCACTTTGGGAGGCCGAGGTGGGCGGATCACGTCAGGAGATTGAGACCAACCCGGCTAACATGGTGAAACCCTGTCTCTACTAAAAATACAAAAAATTAGCCGGGCGTGGTGGTGGCGCCTGTAGTCCCAGCTACTTGGGAGGCTGAGGCAGGAGAATGGCGGGAACCTGGGAGGTGGAGCTTGCAGTGAGCCGAGGTTGCGCCACTGTGCTCCAGCCTGGGCGACAGAGCGAGACTCTGTCTTAAAATAAAATAAAATAAAATAAAAATAAATTGTTCCTTTCCCCACTTCTTAATGTGTTTTGTTGTTGCTGATGTCGTTGTTGTTGAGTTCCTTGTAGATTCTGCATGTTAATCTTTTGTTGGATGCATAGTTTGCAGATATTTTCTGCCAGTCTGCAGGTTGTTTGTTCACTCTGTAGCCATCCTAATGGGTGTGAGATGATATCTCCTTGTGATTTTCATTTTTATTTTAATGGTGATCAGCAATGTTGAGCATGTTTTCATGTTTGTTGGTCAGTAAGGTGAGTTTTTGTCCTTTTCTTCGTCATCAGCCTCATGTAAGTTTCCTAGTCTACCTGCAGTCTTGTCTCATCCCTTAACAATTAGAAGGAGAGTCATCATTTAAAGAACTTGCCAAAAGTAATTAATTAAATCTATTTGAATTTTTTAATTTTCAAACTAGCATTTTGTAACTTTTTTTCTGTCTAAATTTCCCAGTAAACATCACTTCCTTGAGGGCAGGAAATTATATCTTTTTCACTTCTGAATCTCTGACACTTATTATAGAGCCTGCCAGTTAATGGGTGCCTAATACTTGTTTGCTAGATGAATCACAGAGTCTTGATAAAAGACATTTTTTTTCCCCCAGCATCTATCATGTACTCATTAGCAGAGCTCAGTCACTAAATTGCCTTTACCAGAGGCTATTCTGAGGCTTCTTTCTTTGGCAGGTACTCATCTATTTCTTATTTGGGGCTCATTATCTAATGGAGAACAGCTTCATTGACAATGCCCAAAATATCACTTTCCTGCCACAAAATGCCTTATACACCATAGAGACTTTAGTTACCAGGCAAACCTGGAGGCAAATATCATAGTTTAGACAGTCTACCCAGAATGAAGTGTATTTTCCAATCTAATAATCTAATGTTTTCTGAGAGTCACAAGGTATAGAATGCTATTTCTTGCTGTAACTATTGCTAGTTTCCAGAAATGAATACAATTAAGCTTATAAAGTATAACAGAATTATGGCTAGAGAATGCATTATGATAATTTTAAGGGGTTTCCTATGTGAGTGTCCCATGATAGAAGGACACCATATTTCACACTGGACAATCTTGACTGCTTAAAATGTAAATAATCACTCAGGTTTAGTAAAGCACATTCCTGGTATTGATAACGTACCTTTTCCTGCCTCCGTGGTGTTTATCATCACACAAACTCTACCTGGCACTTTATACCGTTTGTCCCTCCCTCCTAAAATAAAGCAAGAGAAGGGAAAATAACCAGCTTCATCTACTTACCTAGTTACTTAGACCAACGATTCTTAACTGCACTCTCTAGGAGTATATGAACATATTGAAATTGCATTCGACATTGCATGAGTACTAAATTTTGGGGGGGAAGCACCACTAAGCTAGAGTTTTCAGTATTTTATAATAATAAATACTGTCAGTACAGAAGATGACTGAGAAGCATGTAAATTGGGACTGAGAACAAGAGAGAGAATGTTGTCTGGTGATTTGGGGCATAGATTTTGGTCTCTCCATGCCTTATACGTCATTACTTTTGAGAAGTTTCTATCTGAACTCGGTAAACCTCTTAGCATAATCCAGTTTCTAAGTGAATAGTTGTGAATTAGTGTCTAGACTTATAAAATGAAGAAATTGCACAAAACCTACTTATTAAGTTTCCAAATAATGTCAGCCACATTTGAGAGAGTTGGGCTCAGAGGAGTCCAATGTGACAATGTTAAACATTTCTAATTGCAGGGAATTTAAAATTTCTGTAACATTCAAATATCATACATAATAACTTGACTTTATTTTCTTCCTCCGTCTATCCTGCATATCTCCACTGAATTGATCTGTTCTTTCTTTCTATCACATTCTTTCTAGGACACTATAAATGAATCAGTCTGAAACCTACTTCCTTTTCCACTTTTACCTCCATCTACAATCCTGTGAACATTCTGCCCAAGCAAACTGTTCCCATCTTCATTCCCCTAAATGTGTTCTCAACCTTCCACCTCCACATGTAGGTTCTCACCAGGAAACCCACCTACACTCCACTCCACTCTTCTCTCCATACAAGCTTTATTCTTCAAGACATGGTCAAACCTACCTTCTTTGAAAAGTTCTTCCAAATCATCTACATTTAAAACAGTATCTACTAATGAGCTATCAAGCCATGAAAAGAGATGAAGGGAGCTTAAATGCATATTGCTAAGTAAAATAGACCTACTTGTAAAGACTAGATACTGTATGATTTCAACTGTATGACGTTCTGGAAAAGGCAAAACTATGGAGACAGTAAAAAGATTACTGATTACCAAGGATTAAATTAGAAGGGAGGAGTTGATGAATGTGTGGGACACAGATATATTTTAGGCAATGAAATTGTTCTTTGTGATACTATAATAGTAAGTGTGACATTATGCATTTGACAAAACTCATAGAATGTACAACACCCAAAGTCATCCCTAATGTAAAGTATGTACTTTGAGTGATGATAATGTGCCAGTGTAGGTTCATTTGTTGCAACAAATATACCACTCTAGTGCAGGATGTTGATAATGGGGAGGAGTTAAGGGTGGGGCAGTGGGTATATGGGAATTCTCTGTACTCTGCTCAATTTTTCTGTGAATTTAAAACTTCTCTATTAAATAAAATGTGTGTATATATATCCTTACTAAAGCACTCACAGAATAAGTGTTCTATGTAATTCACACAGCCAGCAAGAAAAGACATGAATAATCATTTAACTACATTCTTATTATTTAAGTTCTTACATATTAATTCTCTCCCAATTAAAATGAACCTCTACAGAATCAGTAGCATATAATTCTTTCTATTTTCTGCTTTCTGCCATTCTTTTCTTTCTACTTTCTGCCATTCTAATCATAATTCTGACCACATACTAGTGTTCAAACATTTATTTGACGTTTGGTGCCTTCTTTTTCTCACTACTGAAATATAAGGTCCTTGAGGGCAGGGGATCCAGCTTACTTTGATTATTCATGAATTCCAAACACCTAGAAGAGAGTCTAACACAAGGTAGCCACTCAATAAATACTAACTGAATGAACATAGAAACGTGTCAATAAGTAAAATGAAATAAACTATTTAAAGCATCAATTCTTAATAAAAATTACACGTTTGTTTTTGTTTTTCAGCTCTAGATGTTAAAAGTATACAATGGGGATATTTATACCCCCTAGCTCTTAGATTTGAAAGCTATTTCTTTTAGGCTGTATTCCCCAAATACAATCCTGGATGCTCAGAGAGAACATTTTTTAAAACCACTTACTCATTCATTCATTCATTCATTCATTCATTCATTTAATATGTGTTTATTGATCATCTTCTGTGCATTATTCTAGACACTGGAGATTCACTTGCAAGGGTGACTGACTAAGTCCCCACTCTAATTGAATATAATGCATTATGCTAAAATGAAAACAATGTAACTCACAAAAATAAGATGAATAGTGATTTCTGGATGTTGAGGAGGGAGATGGGAACCTACATAAGCCAGATGGTCAGGAATTGTGACAATGTCCCCTAGAATTGTATGACATAGCAGCCCTGAATTAGGTAGTAACAGCCCTGAAATAGGTAAAGTCTCACTGGATGTAGATCTTTAGGATTTTTATAAGGATTTATGGCCAGGCTCTAGCATGCTACTTTCAACATACGCAATAAAAAAATCACAAGCCCCCAGTGAAAGCATAAAGCCATAAGTTTATATTCCTAGTGTGCATTTTAATACTTTAGTAAAATACAAATGATTGCAAATGTTATTGAATTAATCCTCAACCATTTTAGCGGTCATAGGAACATGACCAGGGGTTGCTCACAAAATCATTTCAATTTTACAATGCGGCATTTCCTTAGGATACTTAACTCTTATTTTGGAACTTTTATTTTGGTTTCTATTCTAATTTCCTAAAACATGTGCAGTATATTTGTAGACAATTTTGAATTTAATACTATATTCAAATAGAGTGCTCTAGCTTTTAAATACTTGGTGCAATTATATATGTGTATATACGTGATTTGTAAACTCTCTTTAAATATGGTTCAGTTTTTAAGAAAATGGTATGAATATCTTAAATCTTTTAAATAAACTTATGGCAACAATATCTACAGATATGAATATGTTCAATATTTTCTCTTTCAAAAGAACATCAAACTTAAATATAGACAGAGCATAGACATTGCTTTGTTGTGTATGTTTCCTTATCTGAACATTCTATCATTGACAGTGTGAAGGCAAGAGAAAAATCATTTCTAAATGATTTTCAAGTGATACTTGCCTTCTTTATCAGTTCTTCAAAGAGAGGGTTTCACCCTCATTCAGTTTTTTATTAATATTTCGTTACAAATTAAGCAATCACAGATAACAATGTTTTGATGATCGTTCCATCCATAGCATCTTCCAGCAAAGAACAAATAATAGCCTTAAAATTTCCTCCTTAAACAACAAGCTTATGTTCACATTTGTGGAATTCCATGATTGGTAAACAGATCTGAATCCACTTTATTGATCTCCCTCACAATTATATGAATTCTGCTGGACAGTATTACAAATCTCTTCATTCTTAGTCTCTGTAAACCAAAAGGTACCTGAGACAGGTCTCAATGAATTTAGAAAGTATATTTTTCCAAGGTTAAAGTTGTGCCGGTGACAGCCTTAGAAGGTTCTGAAAACACGTGCCCAAGGAGGTTGGGGCAAAGCTTGGTTTTATGCATTTTAGGGCTACATGAGACATCAATCAATATGTGTAAGATGCACATTGGTTCAGCCTGGAAAAGCAGGACAACTTGAAGCAGGGAGGGGACTTCCAGGTCATAGGTAGATAAGAGAAATATGGTTGCATTCTTTTGAGTTTCTGATTAGCCTTTCTTTGAATGCACAATTTACAGAAATAGTCACTTATGCCTTCATCTGGTTTAGTGGAACAATGGGGCAGAGGAAGCTATTAGATACGAATTTGTCTTATGTGAACAGAGGTAGGACTTTGAGTTCTGCCTGTCCACAAGGAATTTCCTTGTGGGCAAATTGTGAGGGAGGTATGGAGCTTTTTTATCTTTGTAACTATCTTATTTAGGAATAGAATGGGAGGCAACTTTGCCCATGCATTTCCCAGCTTTACTCTTCCCTTTGACTTACTGACTTTGGGGTCCTGAGATTTATTTTTCTTTCATGTCTTTTCATCATAACTAAGGCTAACACTTATTGAGGGGACACTTTGCACCAAAAACTGCCAATTCTCATGAAATTCAATAATTCCATAGAGGTAAATATTTTATTTTGAAGATGGAGTGATGTTTCCAAGATAGTTGTTAGTAAGATGCTAGGGTGGGAAGCAAATCCAGGTCTATTAAGTTTCTAAATCTTCAATCTTTTTATTTTCTAAGTCTTTAATCTTAACATCTGCGCTATGCTTAGGGTTAGCCATACTCAATAATCACTGGTTTTTCATCTGTAACTTTCTTTTCTTGTTCATTCATTCTTGATGACTTTAATGTAATGTTACTGCATTCATTTATTTTTATTTTTATTTTAAGTTCTGGGATACATGGACAGAACACGCAGGTTTGTTACATAGGTGTACATGTGCCATGGTGGTTTGATGCACCTACCAACCAGTCTCCTAGGTTTTAAGCCCTGCACGCATTAGGTATTTGTCCTAATTACATGGATGAAGCTGGAAGCCGTCTTTCTCAGCAAACTAACACAGGAAGAGCAAACCAAACATTGCATGTTCTCACTCATAAGTGGGAGTTGAATAATGAGAACACATGGACACAGGGAGGGGAACATCACACACTGGGGCCTGATGGGGGTTAGGGGGCAACTACATTCATAGGTATTGATCTCTAACTCCAGCCACTTCCTGACCCCTCACCTGATTTAGTTTTCTTTCTCTGCTTTTTTCTATTATCCTTAAAAGTGTAGTGCTTCAGGGACCACTCATTCCCCTAGGGAGAGGCTCAGGGCAGCTATGTAAAAAGGTGTGCTGATACTTGCTAATTTACTTTCAATTTTTCCCCTTAGGGGGCCCGCCTTTTAGTTTGCCTTTTTAGTTGCAGCAGCAAATTGGACTGACCAAGAGAATAGAAGAACTAATCTATGAAACCAGATCTGAAAGTTTACACAATTTAATTTGGAAAGCTAAATGTGCCAAGAATAGAATCAAAGTATACAGAATAATAAAAGGCAGGGAAGTGCTCTGATGGAATTCTTTTTCTTCTTCTTCTTTTTTTTTTTTTTTAACTATAATAAAATGTGAACATAACAACGATTTTTAAAGGCTCACATGAATTTGTAAATGGTGGATTTGCCATTGACATCTGTAAGAACCATATCTCCTATATTATCCTGAAAAAGTTAAGAAGTTTACTTCAGCAGGGTTTTTTTGGTCTTTTGCTGATATGTTTAATGGATTCACTGACTAGCAGTAGAATGGTTTCCTATGGAAATAACATTTCTGTTTACTTCTCACCATTAGTAAGCTGATAGTCTCCTACTATAGTACTGCTCATGAGAGAAACCTTTTGCAGATTGATTGATTGATTGATGGATTGATTTTGAGATGGAGTCTTGCCCTGTCTGCCAGGCTGGAGTGCAATGGTGTGATCTCAGCACACTGCAACCTCTGCCTCCCTGGTTCAAGCAATTCTCCTGCTTCACCCTCCTATATAGCTGGGATTTCAGGCACCCGCCACCATGCCCAGCTAATTTTTGTATTTTTAGTAGAGACAGGGTTTCACCATGTTGGTCAGGCTGGTCTTGAACTCCTAACCTCAGGTGATCCACCTGCCTCAGCCTCCCAAAGTGCTAGTATTACAGGTTGCATCCAACTGGGAAGTCTATCATGGCCATTGTCCTCTTATGTTTTAGTGGTGATGTCGGAACCACTTTGCTTACTGACTGGAGACTTTTACAAAACATAAAACCATAAGAAATTTAAGGAACTTTTCCCCTCAAATTCCAGTTCTTTATCTTTCAACTTTATTTGCTCTGCAACTAACAATATGTGATTTGTCTTAATTATAGGAATGTGTGAAGATTTTGGAAGTAATTTGATACAGAAAGAAAAAATACATACCCACCAAAAAATAAAAATAAAAAAACAGGTTACTAAGGAAAAACTTAAACATGCAACATTGTGGAAAATTACCCTATAGATATTTGAAATGATATTCTGTAAAAGGACAGAAAGCACTCTGGAAACTTACGGTATACACTTATGCTTTATTTTGCCCAAGAATACAAAACTGCAATATTTGACCTTTCAGAAGCAGCAATGAACATGGACCAAATGTCATCCAGTTCCACAAGCTAGAAACCTGCACACTGCTTGACACTCTGTTTCCTCCGCTGCCATATACAATTACATAGTGCTGACTTTGTGACCTCCTAAATATTTCTCCAATCGGCCATGTTTTGCCCACCTCCTTTGCCAATGTCTTTGCCTACGCAACTGTTATGTTATTCTTTTCCTGTTACTATAATGGACAAACCAGAATTCTTATATCAGAATTGGCTCTCTTTTAGGCTTCACATTTTGGCCAGAGAAGCCTTTCCAAATTTGTACCTGCGTGTGACAGGCTCCTGCTTAAAACTTTTAATGTCTTCCCACTGCTTTTAGAGAACGATGAAAACCCTTAATGTGACCACTGGTTTCACTCATGCCTAATACCCAATTCCCAAATCCTACTACTCTCTGTTCGCATTCTGCATTCTGATTTCATTGTTTTCTCTTTTTCATTCAAATGCCTTGTCTCTCCTCCTGTCCTAGGGTCTTTGTATATTATATCACCCTTTCCCGGAATATTCTTCACCCTGCTCTTAGTCTAGTTAACTCATACTGGTGTTTCAGATCTCAGTTCAGAATTCAGTGCTTTTCCTTACCACCCAAGCTAGGCCAGATTTATCTATGTGATCTCATAGAAATCATTCCTTTTCTTATAAGAACCTTTCTTAACTTGTAATAATATGATCATCAGTGTAAACATTTGTCTCCTTATTAGACTGTATACTCCAAAAGATGTTAAACTATGTCAACTCTTCTTTATTCTAACCTCTCAAGATCAAGAACAGTGACCGCTAAATACTAGGATCTCACTAAATATTTACTGAATAAGTGAATGCATGAATTTTAGACATCATTAAATAAAGAATAGATGGAAATTTGTTTCCATGTGTTCGCAGTACTCAAAAATTGTAATTTGTTATTTAAAATCTGGTAGACAAATTTTAGCATTTGTAATGGTATATATACATACCATTACAGTGGGGTGTGTGTGTGTATATACATATATATGTACCTGTGTGTATATATGTATATACACACACACATACTGTTAGAGTGTGAGACTATGAGGTGGGAAGAATCATCTTTGTAATTGGTACACACACACATCTCTATATATAGATAGATATATACACACACACATATAAACATACCAAATGGCATATATATATACACACACATAATACACATATATACCAATTGGTATATACACACACACCGCAATTGGTGTATGTGTGTGTGTATATATGTGTGTGTTTACAAATACATTGATTACAAATATTATTATTACAATTACAAATATTATGATTCTTCCCACTTTATAGTCTCACACTTTCCACTAACAACCTGGAAAGTAAGACAATATAATTCATTAATTTCTATAACATTTCATAATATAATATGAAAATTCACTGCTGATTTCTAGAGTACAAAATCTATAGCATAGTGAACTTTCATGGCTCCAGCTTTATTAGTTAGAGTTATTTAACCCACAGGTTGACATTCTCCCCTCCTCAGGGGCTCTCTTTCCCAGAAGGTATTGCCTGTTTTCTTGCTTTCCTGGCCTCCCTCTTCAGTGTTTCATGTTTGTCCTTTTGTATTAACCTTTGGAATTATCAAACAAGTTGTTGCCAGAATCTGGGGACTCATGGCCAATGTGTTCCCAGCTAATAAAGCAAAACCAAGAGAAAATAATCCTCAGCATTGCATTTCAGAACTATGTGGGCTTCCTTTGTATTCCACAAATTCAGTGTTGGTGATTAATTTCCTCATATCCCAGTAAGATGATTTATTTGGTGCCCTCGGGAAAAAATTAAACCCCTTTTATCTGTTTTGTATTTTCAACATTGTAATCATTAATAAATATTTACCAAGTAGCAGCATGATGTAGGCGAAATATCACGTGGGTAGAAATAAATGCATCTTAATCCATTATGTCCTCTAAGACACAAAATCATCATCTATGACATGGAGATGGTGCTGTCTTTCTTCTTAAAGCATCTTTTACAGCATTATTGTATCAAATTTAGTATATGAGAATAGTCTTTGAAAATCATAAGGCTCAAGCCAAAATTATTATTATTTGAAGAATACAGTATTTTAGGAGAATTATAGAACCTGCTTATATTTCCTTCATTTTTCTATGAAAGCTTTCATTTTAAAGGTTGGCTAAACAGGTATTTTTGATCCTTTTGTTTCATTTCTATTTGTATAAATAAGTGTTTTTGATTGGGTATGTTCTTATTAGGAAAAGTTTACAACATATATGCTTAATATAAAAATGTTTGATATAAAGGTCTAATTTAAATTGAGGTTGAAAGAGAAAAAAGTAGAAAAATCTTATATACACATGTAGACATAGGCCTAAGGAGAGAAGCATATGGAATAGCAAGAATATTATTAAAATACAATTCAAATAGTAAAGTGTAGGAAAAAATGTGATGGAAACAAGTGGATTTTTATTCATAGACTCCAGCAGAGTAAAAAATCACAAATTTGTTTTTTTTTTTCAAACTATGTCATTTTTTATTCAATTATTCAAGACAGAACAGGCAGAGAAGTACAAGGAAATGAAAGAAAATATTGATAAAGGAAGATAAAGTAACCAGACTAGATTTTGGTAGGATATAGCAAGACATAAAATCAATATATTCTAACTACATAAACTAACATACTCCATTTTTTTGCACAGTAAATTCTGTTCTTGTTCTAACAAAAATTCTGTTGGAGTAAATTAAAACTGTGATCCTATCACTTTTTTGTTGGACATAAGAGAACTAAATATTTTCCATAACATCTGTTCCACTCAGGAGTATCTTTCTTCACCTCCACTCCCATGATAATTGCCACCATTAAAACTGTTATTACTAAGAACACAGGTTTTTGTTGTCTTTTTCCAGATTCTTGGAGTCTCTTGATTATGCAGTAATTTCTTAAATTATGCCTCCCTTTATCTTTCCTCTGTTTTTGGTATATGTAATATCTAACAAATTTAGACCAGGTAGACCGTACACACCAGGTCACATCGTAGGCCCAACCCAATGCTTATAAGACATAAGGTTAAAGTAACGAAATAAGATTAAAAAATAGAATAGTCAGTAAGACTGATAACTTTTAGAAATAATTTATCTAAACAAATTAAATAATCTTTAAAAATCTCATGGTTGCCATTGCTGTTGTTAAGCCACATTTCCCTCTTTGATTTCCTTTTAGAACTGTATTGGTTTGAGAACTGGTATAATTAGTGATTTAGAGTTAAAGCTGTAGACTCAGGTTGGCATTAGAACCTGCTCTGCCACTTACTAACTATGCAAACTCTCATCAAGATATTCAACTGCAACATGACATTCTGTTAAAAGGAATGCAATGAGGTAATGTGTGCAAAGCCTTTAGCATAGTGGTTGTCTTAGACCAATAAGTAAGTAAATATTAACCATCACTAATTCTCACCTTAGCTCTCTTTTAATTAGATGTAATGTATATTCATATCCAACCCCATGTATAATAGAGCAGTGGCCCTCAGACTACCTGTGGTGAAGGACAGTACTTTTATTAATTGCCAATCTTTTGTAGAAAGATAATATCATAAAATACAGTAAAATTCAATTAATAGGAAATGTAGAAATATACAAAATGTAAGCCCAGAGATTTTATTGTTATATTCGACAAATATAAAAAACACTCTGTTAAATTTCTATAGAAGTTTATAAATGTTTTCACATAATTTCTGTATTTGCTTTATTACAGAGGGGAAATAAAATCTATAGACAGGCACAGGTTCCTCGATCATACTTCCATAATGAAGAGTGTAGATTTTATTATTTTTCTTTTGAATAAGATAACCCTATTTCTAAAATATTCAAATGTTCATTGATATGGTTATGTATATATACACTTATGTATACAGACGTAACAATACATACACACATATATATATTTGGCTTAATGTGATATTTGTGTTACAACAAAAGTACGAATCACTGAGTCTGAAGTGTCCTTAAAATGGAGGATGAGGCGAAACTGAGCATCTGGCTCTGGGCTATCACTGATCTCTACTTTGATGCCTGAGTATTTGTCAAACAAAGAAACGTCTTGCATATTACTGTGTATATTTGTTCTCTAGTGACATGATTTACTCAGATAACCCAGAAATGTTTAAAAAACTCATGGCAGCACTTTCTCTTGATTTTGTTACATATGTACAGTTTGATTTCTTTCACATAAAGCGATATCAGGTTTACATTTTTCTTTTAGGCAATGTAATAAGGTAATAAGTTAGTATATTACCCTACACATGCCCAAAAAGTGTACCTTTTTTTTTTTTTTGAGACGGAGTCTCGCTCTGTCGCCCAGGCTGGAGTGCAGTGGCTGGATCTTGGCTCACTGCAAGCTCCCCCTCCTGGGTTCACGCCATTCTCCTGCCTCAGCCTCCCGTGTAGCTGGGACTACAGGGGCCCGCTACCTCGCCCGGCTAGATTTTTGTATTTTTTAGTAGAGACGCGGTTTCACTGTGTTAGCCAGGATGGTCTTGATCTCCTGACCTCGTGATCCGCCCGTCTCGGCCTCCCAAAGTGCTGGGATTACAGGCTTGAGCCACCGCGCCCGGCCAAAAGTGTACCTTTGAGAAGTTGATGTATGACCAAACATGTCTGATCTTAGAGCTCAATTTTTACTCATACCACCACCCACTATGACACCCTCATCCCATTCTACCCCTTCCTAGGGAGTTAATAACAACAAGGAGCTTTTTTTTTTTTTTTTTTTTTTTTTTTTCCCCTAGGTGGATAATTGGCAATCGAGGGAAGCCAACCCAATTTCTATTTTTTTCAAAGTTTCTTTAATTCATCAGTGAGGGGGAAAAGGTGGATACAGGTTGAGTGAAGAGGAGGAAAGATTCATTTTGAGTACCCATAAATTTTTTGGTACTTTCTTAAAAACTGTTCTTAAAATATGCTTCTTTTTCTTTACCTTTTTCCTCCTTATAATTATATTTGTTACCTCTAAGAGATGTGTCACCTCTGCTAGCGTGATAGGCTATATAATTCCTTACTGCTTTCACCTATATATTTTTTAATCTGTAGGTATAGAGGTAGATAAAAATCAGCAGCATAAAATACATATTTTCCATGTTTAGTTGAATGAGTGATTCAGTGAAATTGATAATTATACATATCAGTTATCAACTGTCTAATGAACAACCACAAAACCTGACATGAAACAATAAGTGTTTGTATATCGCTTGTGAAACTAAGACCAAGTGGGCCTTGGCTAGGTAGCTCTGTAGGTCTCAGCAGGACTCGATCACCTCTAGGAATAGGTTAGTTTTGATTGAATCAGCCTGGCTCTGCTCCCCTCTGTCTCTCCTCCAGCCAGAGTAGCCCAGGCATGCTCTCACGGCAGTGAGGAGGCACAGAGAGAGGGCAATCCCAGCTGCACAAGCACTTGTTAAGCCTCTACTTTCTTTATCTTTGTTCATAGTAAGAGAATGCTGCAAATTACATGGCAAAGGTCATTGGTTGGCAGGAGGAGGATGAAGAGATAGAACCATTTTTGCAATTGATCACATATCTTAAAAAGTAAATTCTTTCAATTGAACAATATGATAAATGAGTAGGAACAGTTAAATAATTATGTTTTTCTTGATGAAAGTAATGTACTTGGGCAAGTTACTTAAACCTTCTGTGCCTTGGTTTCTTCAGTTCTAAAATGGGGATAATAATAGTGTCATCCCATAGGATTATGGTGAGGTTTAAATTAGTTGATTATGTTGTGTGTACAGCAGTGCTTAATATAGAAATATGCATAATTTAAGTGTTAACTGTAGTTAGTAACATCATTATTATTGTTAATATTGAGGCAACACAGTTGAACACTGACAAATGTGTACAAATGATATATGGTTGTCTTAATACTTTCTTGAGCATATTTATTTTGTGAATTTTTGGCTAATATTTATAGCACTAGTGCCATCTGTTCATCTTACAAGGATTATTATTTTAGGAGTTTATACATGTGTATATTCCAGAGAAAACGATTTTACATTATAGAACAAGTTTGGACATATTTTTATTTATAATCTTAAAATGTCTTACTTATAGACGTAAATACCACAGATTTTTGTTTCCATTTTCTTGCTTTTATAAATTTTGTACTAATGTTAAGAAATGGTAGCAATCTTATGACTAATGTCAATTTAATTGATATTTCTTAAAATGTAATTGTGAATTGATTTGTTCTATGTAGCAATGAGAATATATGCCAATGCATCCCAATTTTAATGTGCATACAGTCACGTGGGACCTTGTTAAAATGCAAATCCTGATTCTGCAGGTCTGGGGCGGGCCTGGGATTCTGCACTTCTAACAAGCTTCCGGGTGATGAAGTTGCTACTGGTCCCTGAATACCACATTTTAAGTGTACGTGCGCGCGCACACACACACACACACGCACGCAGAGACATCTCCTTATGTATATTTAAAAATTACGCACACATATAATACATATTTTAAAATATATAATACATATTTATATTGAATAAGTGAAACATTAAATCAAATTATTTTATATTCAGTTATTAAAATAAATGTTATAAAACATGTAATAAACATAATGAAACATATAATACTTAATAAATTATTATTGTATCTAATGATGTGTTAATCTCTAAATGTTGAGAAATATCTTTACTGCCAAAAAGTGCTTTAATTTTCAATTTTGTTTCCCTGGAAACTACTTAAGAAACAGAATTTGGCCCTATAAATATAAGTTGCTGTTGAGACTGCTTTGTTGGTAGAAATATACTTAAATTCCCTGGGTCCTGTAATTAGGATAAAAGTTCTTTTTTTTTTTTTTTTTTTTTTTTTTTTTTTGAGACGGAGTCTTGCTCTGTCGCCAGGCTGGAGTACAGTGGCATGATCTCGGCTCACTGCAACCTCTGCCTCCCGGGTTCAAGTCTCCCGAGTAGCTGGGACTACAGGCACGCGCCATCACGCCCAGCTAATTTTGGTATTTATATTAGAGACGGGGTTTCACCATGTTGGCCAGGATGGTCTCCATCTCTTGACCTCATGATTTGCCTCCCTCTGCCTCCCAAAGTGCTGGGATTACAGGTGTGAGCCACCGCGCCCTGCCAAAAGTTGTCCCTTAAACTCACACAGAATTATGCTTTTGTTTGATGTACACACACAACCAAGTCACTAACTTTTTTTCTCCTGGGGGCATTAGTCACAGCCCAATATTATAAATATTCAACTACATACAACTTTATATAAATAAAGTACATTAGTCATCTTAATTTTCTGCTTTTGAGTGTTAACTACAAATATTTTGTTTCAACTTCAGGACTGTAAAATCTTTCTAAAAGTTCACAATATTCTTTCCTTTCTAAGTAATCTTAAGAGTGGTCTGCCTTTTTGTTTTAAAGAAGTGGTTAATGTCAGAACAGTAGCATTAAAGGATACAATTGATTTCAAAACTGTAAAAGATGAAAGAGATTGGGATAAATCTCTGCTGACCTCAGGATAAACTCTAGTAGATCATATCTCCAAACAGTAGAAAAGGGAAGAAAAAAATTGAGAATTCAGATTAAGTGGATCCGAACATGGGAATTCCCATCTAAAGGTATGTCTAATTAAGTTGAAATCTATTAAGAATAATTAAATAACAGCCTCCTTCATGGTGACAATCAACATTTGAGTTGCACTTTCAAACTGAATTTATATTGTCAATATAACTACAGACTACAACTTAATTTCTAGTTCACAAATTATTTTTCACCTCTCTTATCTTATTTGATAGTTGTAAGAACCCTTTGTTATTTAATATTATACTCAAAGTAAGAACTTGGACTTGGAGACCTCCTCCTCTAAGTTGAAGCCTCCTCTGAGGAGAGGGACTCGGAAGGAGTCCAGGATAAGGGTCCTTATTGAGCTGTTAATGGGAGGGGACTGAATTTTGGGATGACTCTGGAATACAGAGGTTAGTAAAATATTAGTAGCTATTATTTATCATGTATTTATTATGTACTATTGAGAGACAGGACTAGCTGGATTTCCTGGGCTGACTAAGAATCCCTAAGCCTAGCTGGGAAGGTGACCGCATCCACCTTTAAACAGGGGACTTGCAACTTAGCTCACACCCGACCAATCAGAGAGCTCACTAAAATGCTAATTAGGCAAAAAGAGGAAGTGAAGAAATAGCCAATCATCTGTTGCCTGAGAGCACAGCAGGAGATATAAACCCAGGCATTCAGCCAGCAAAGGTTACCTCTTTGGGTCCCCTCCCTTTGTATGGGAGCTCTGCTTTCACTCTATTAAATCTTGCAACTGCACTCTCTTCTGGTCCATGTTTGTTAGGGCTGGGGCTTTCCCTTGCTGTCCACCACTGTTGTTTGCTGCAGTCGCAGACCCGCTGCTGACTTCCGTCCCTCTGGATCCGGCAGGGTGTCAGCTGTGCTTCTGATCCAGTAGGCACACATTGCCGCTCCCAGTCGGGCTAAAGGCTTACCATTGTTCCTGCAGGGCTAAGTGCCTGGGTTCATCCTAATCGAGCTGAACACTAGTCACTGGTTCCACGGTTCTCTTCTGTGACCCATGGCTTCTACTAGAGCTATAACACTCACCACATGGCCCAAGATTCCATTCCTTGGAATCCATGAGGCCAAGAACCCCAGGTCAGAGAACAGGAGGCTTGCCACCATCTTGGAAGTGGCCCGCCACCATCTTGGGAGCTCTGGGAGCAAGGACTCCCCAGTAACACTATTTGCTACTGTGTCGAATGTCGTTGCTCTACTTCCTCTTTTTAAGTTATTTTGGAATTGGCTCATAATCTAAAAAATGTTGTGAATGTGTTCAGAATGCCTCTTTTATAGTTTTCCCTTAAGTGGTGGTGGTGGACAAACTTGAAGACATTAACAAAAACATCATTTTCATTTAGTCTTAGATAACACCAAGATGACACAGTAAGTGGAGTTGGTGGGCTAATTCCTAATGGAAGCCGGGGCACATAACAGAACGTAAAGGCTTTTCCAAGGATGAATCACTGGTGAAGCTTCTCCTTCAGGTTGTATATGTTTGCGTGTGTGAAAATATGTACAATCCAAGTTTAACTTGGGAATGCTTAGCTCCTTAGGAATTTGCTGTTGGGTTAATAACTCTTCCCTCAATTACCTAGGTTGGAAAGTCCTCAAATTTTACCTTAGCTCAGGATTGGCAAACTTTTGGCAAAGGGACCATATAGTAAACATTTTAGGTTTTGTGAGCCATAAAGATCTTTCTCCGCCACTCAGCTCTGAAATTTGTAGTGTAAATGCAGACACAGACAATATATAAACAAAGTGCCTGTTTTCCAATGAAACCTTATTTACAAAAACAGGTGAAAATTGCATTTGGCCTGAGAGCCAGTTTGCTGGACCACTGGATTAGATTCTCAAGGTCACTTTCAATTCTGAGGTTATGGTTTTGCCAGATTATCAGAGTTATTCATTCCTCATGAGTTATGGCAAGAGAACTCCTTTCATCTTGAAACCAGAAGTCTCTCTTTGTACATGCAAATGGCCCATCAGGGTATTTTCCTAAACAAAGGCATTTCCCTCAGAAGAGGAATTCTGCTGCTACTGTTAAGATAATAAGTACACCACAGATGGTGCTTTCATTTCAAAAACAACTACAACATAAAAAAGATATAACATTTCTGTTTAATTATTGCATTTCTCTATCCTATGATTTGATGATTTAGTTTGTCAGTGGTGCAAATTAATATTCAAGCTTCTGCTGGAACTCATCTGTTGTTGATTTTGTTGTGGTGGTGGTGACGGTTCTAAACATAGGCAGGAGGCAAGGTGAGAAAGATACATCAAACTTCTTATCGATCTCGTTTTGGCAGATTCAAAGAGTTTATATTTAAGCCTAAATTTAAATAAGCATTTTCATATTATCACTGCCAGTTTTAGAGTGTTTCACTGGCACAATAATTGTATTATCCAACTGTATAGGAACTATCAATTAGACGAGGACTGCTTTGAGAAGGAAAGTAGGGCTCCTCTTTGATTCTTGCTGCTTTGCATTGGGGTCTCATATTGAAGGCTCACAGGCTTCCCCGTGGCCCCTTGACCCACTCAATGTTGAAAAACAAAAACTAAGAAATAGTTGCCAATGTTAAAAGGAGAGTATATGTAGAAACTTACATTTCTCACTTCCTTTGAAAAATCAGATCTTCTAAAGATCTAAGGTTTTTATTTTCACAGGAGAACAATGTGAGGGAGAGCTGCTTTTTGAAAAACTCATTGCTTCTACCACTGTCTTCATCTCCTCATCACAGCGCCTGAGTCAGAGGCCATTTGTCCTCATTATGGTGCCATGATCATGCCAGCTTGCCTCACTCCTGTATCTGCCTGGTCATTTGAGGCATTTGAGTTTGTGGCCTGTGCTGTGCACATTATCCCTGGAGATCTCATCAATTACAATTATTTCCACCTACTGGACTTTAAGTAGTTCTACCTATTGGACATTTTCATTGCAATCTGTCTTCCTAAAGCATACTGCAGGATTGAAGCACAAAGTATGACTGTGCAATTACTCTCAAGAGCATTTTTGTTTATGTTGGTCAATGTCACTTTTTTAGGTCCCTTATAAGGAAATACCTTTGAAAAGTTCATGCCAAGAAACTTCATTTTCAAAAAGGAAAATATTTTCTTTCTTGAATAATTTTTATAGCATATAGTCTTTCTCTTTTTGTCCTGGCTACCAGAAAGTTCAGAAGTCAGTGTGTCATAATCCTAGTAATATTTCTCCCCTTACTTTGTGTGTTCTGGTTCTCTATTTATAATATTAATACTAACTATTAACATGAACACACACATACTCATGTTCTACAAACAACTTTCAGGTTCATCTTGTGAGAGATTAGGGTTGAAAACATCAGTACAGACATGTTCTTAACTTTTCGAAATCATCCTCCACACTGACAACAGATTTGTATTTATAAAATACTAATCAGGCCATATTATTATTCCCTTACCTATTCAGGAATTCAACATGTCTTCCTCTCACTTATAAGAGATCTAATTTGTTTATTAGAGTGTCCAAGACCCCTTACTACATTTCTCAAACCTATCTTCCCATCCACAACATTCTCCAATTCTGTCCCACAAAGCCTGTATCTCAGTGATGAACTACTTACAGTTCTCCAAATGTACCAGGCCATTTCCCACCTCTTGCCTTTCACAATACCATTTACTCCCCATATAATCACTCTAGTATTTATAGATAAGTCACTCATAACAAATATATTGTTCTGTCATTTTTCCATGAAATGTACGACTACTCTTATTTATCTTGGTATATTTCGTGCTGAATCCAATATTTTGTGTAAAACTGTTTTCATTGACTAATTGTGTAGCTGACTTTTGGTGAGATTTTCACAGAATTGAAGTAACTGATCAGGATACATTTTTTGACTATAAATAATGAGAAACTTTTAAAGAATAATTATTGAGTGCTTACTGTATACCAAGTTCTCTTCTAAATGTGTAATATGTATTCATTCACTCGATCACCCTAACTACCTTATTGCCCTATGATTTTTGTCCTCATTTTAGAGATGAGGAAACTGAAGCCCAGAGAGATTGAGTAATTTCCCCAAGAACACACAGCTAGACACTGAATAAATTGTCTCCTGCATGAGACAGCATTTGATAATTCACACTTTTATGGGAAATATTGAAAGGAAATTTCTACATGTCATTAGGTCATGTTCCTAATTACAGTTAGTATAAAGTTTTAGTTTTTAGCCCCTAAGGAATATTTTTCAGAATGGGTATACAACATTTTTAGAAGAAAAACAAAAGTTATTATTTTCTGCAATAATAAAATGTTAATTTTTATTGAATCATACGGTCTGCCTCCACAGGTGATGTTTATCTGCTCCATTGCTTGCCATTTACATGTTGAAAGTGTATCACTGATGACACCAAATAGTAACTAACCTCCACTTCCATTGGTTATATTGGTTCTACAGGAAACGCTGGAGTTGAGACTTCAATATTGGAGGAACAGATTAACTTCTCAAAGTCTTGAGAAAATGTATTAGACAATAACATCTTTGAATGTAACATGTGCATGTGTGTGTGCATTAATTATTTAGCCACAAACAAGAAGGCTGAAAATATACCAGTCTCCACTATCACAAGCAACTGAAGGCAGTAGTTCTCAGTTGTGGAAGATAGAAAGAATCACCTATCTGTGAAGTCACAGGCACAGCTCACAGAAAGGTGTTGTGGAATTGACTTCCTTAGAGTCCTAGGATGTGAACATTTCATCTGAAAAGATGTAGTGTCAGAAGTCCTTAAGGTATCCACCGAGAATAAACTGCTTCCTCTACATCAAGCATCTTTTTCTCTTTCATATTCAACATAGTGGATTCAGAATGGAGACAATACATCCCTAAGTTGCTGATGGTATTGCAAGCACCATTCATCATGTTTTGGACATTAAGGCAGTGATGATCAGAAGGGAATCCTGTGGACCTACGTTTCTGGTGTTTGTAGCAACAGGATGAGCATCAGTGAGCCAGGTTCTAGGCAGAGACACCTGAAGCCCAGGAGGCGGAGCCAGGTTCCTCTGACTTCCTCTAAGTTACCCACTAGGTTGGCTCTTACCATCTCACTCATAGCTGATTTTGAGATAGGTTTTTAACTAGTAAACAATATGCTTAGATGCCCTGGCCTGTCTCAGTAAAAAGACAAGTGAAATGCCAAAGTCTAATCCTTTTCTTTTAGAAGGTATAATTTCAACCAATATATTTATTAGTCTTTTGGGGAGAAGCCAGATTTATAGCTTTCCATTTTGTTTTACTCACCATAAATGCATGAACATGTACTGTTTTATCAATCTTTTTTTTCTGGCGCATGGCCTGGACATTGACTCAGTGAGACTGTCATTTAGTAGTGAGAAAACTAATAGGAGGATATTTGGAGATGCAGAACTCAGTGGAAAGCCAGAGCATTTATTTGGATGGGGTCTTATTCTAATCTGAGGTAGCATCATCAAGAAGAAATAATGATCTCCATAAATTGCTCCAGGAGAGGGCTAAATCTGTCATTTGGCTATTGCAATTTCATCGAATTGATCATTGTAACTGTCATCTTTGTCTTGAAAAGCATCTGCCACTAACAAAGCCTGTTCCCCTTGGAAAACTATTAGCTCTCAGTGAATTAAAGTTATGTAGACACTGAATAAATTGTCTCCTGCATGAGAAAGCATTTGATAATTCACACTTTTATGGGAAATATTGAAAGGAAATTTCTACATGTCATTAGGTCATGTTCCTAATTACAGTTAGTATAAAGTTTTAGTTTTTAGCCCCTAAGGAATATTTTTCAGAATGGGTATACAACATTTTTAGAAGAAAAACAAAAGTTATTATTTTCTGCAATAATAAAATCTGTTAAAGAAAAATGAAAACTTTGTGTATATTTTTTAGTCCAGTGGTATTTTTTAAAAAGATCAAGGACAGTAAGGATCTATTTTCCATCTATATTTATATACATATAGAATAGCACAGTGTTAGACCTATTTAAAACTAGCTAAGTGTCTTTCATGGTTTATAACCAGACAGGTTGAATTTCAAATTTACTTTTAATAGAGGACTATCAAAAATGCATATGTAGATTGTACCTTTATCAATTTTTTTATTAATGTTGCATGGGATTATATTCATTATTATTCATTCCAAAGTAAGAAGTATATAAAAATCAGCTATGAATATTTCTGACATTAATAATAGTTGTAAAGTAGCAAGCTTTGTGCTGCTCATCAATTAATGTAGTCCATGGCATTGAGCATAGTAGTATTTAACAAACTGTATGCTTTCCGAAAATGCTGGGTGGTTTTTCAGTTGGAGCAGCTTTTGATGTTTATCTTCAAGAGTTCAAGGTTTGGAGCCCCATTGAATTATTTTCAGCTCCTGTCACTATGACCAGCTAACATGACACCTGACCTCATCTGGTATACAACAATAGCTCTAGTGGCTGGCAAGTAAGCCAGCTGATTGTCATGGTTTTAGTTTGAGGTTTCAGTTTGTTCCTTTGGAAGTAAAATGTATCACCCTACGATTTCAGTGATCCAAGGAACAACTGGCAGCTGTTAAGAGTATCGTATCACTGTTCCTATGGAAACATGTAAAATGGATTATAAAATATCTGAAATGTGTATTTTATTTGGTTCACTTTATTGTGAATATCTGATGCTACTTTAATGATCCCTTTCTGATTATACTCTGGTTGAACTGTCTTCTGTTTAAGTTAAATCTTTAGTTTGCTCATGTCTTCTGTTTTCTTATGATATACTTTTGCTTCTGTATATTCTCAACAGTAGCAGATTCTTCTCAATTTATTGTATATTTAAAAAATGTATAGACAATTATTGTGTGCAGGAAGGGGTATATCCGGTCCTCCATGCCAAAGGACTCTTTCACCATGCTGGGAAACGTTCTAGAGAATGAATAGAATGTACAGTGAAGATCAAGTTCCTTCCTCTAACCTTTGTTTCCTTTTCTCTCCACAGGAACTTTTTACCCCTGAATGCAAGTTTAAAGAATCTGTTTTTGAAAATTATTATGTAATCTACTCATCCATGCTGTACAGACAACAGGAATCTGGTAGAGCCTGGTTTTTGGGATTAAATAAGGAAGGGCAAGCTATGAAAGGGAACAGAGTAAAGAAAACCAAACCAGCAGCTCATTTTCTACCCAAGCCATTGGAAGGTGAGTATTATGTATGCATTATTATTACACAGACTTATTACACATTTTATTTTTCAAATTGATAGGTCTACCAAGGCTATAAGAAACCCTCACAAATGCTGGAAATGTCATTTATTTTGATCTGGGTGATGCTTGCACAGATGCCTACTTAAGTTATTCATTTAGTTTGTGCCCCTTATATACTTTACCGTATTTGCATATGTATGTGTACCAGGAAAAATTTCTTCTCTGCCACTTCCAGTGTCTCAAATCCTCACTGCTACAGCCACTCTAACTCTTAGATAATTTAATTAATTAATTTAAAACAATTTTAAATATGTAATGATACAAACCTGTGATAAGTGTATTAGAAAAAGATAATACGTATATTAGAAAAAAATAAGTTTTGAGTGTGGAATCAAAAGTGTTTTCCATTTTGATAATATCTAGGTGAAAGTAATTACTTACTTGTGAATTATTGTAATTACAGAAAATTAAGAGATAATAGCTTGACTCTTAAAAAACTTGCTGATGTTAAACATCTGCTTTCAAACTGCGTAATTCTTCACTGTATACAGTTGTAGCATTACTTCTTTTACTAAAATAATTTATCCACATTCATTTGTGTACAGGAAGGGATATATCTGGTCATCCATGCCAAATGAATAGAAACTTCACATTTACTTCAATCAGATACCCAAAGAGCAGGCTACAAAGTTTTTTTAATTAATCAACAACATCTGCACCTCTCTCATTAATTATTCTGCCAAAAGTGTCATTTACTTTTATCTATGTAACATTTGAGAATTACAAAAATATTTGATTTTAGGCTATTCACATGTGTTTTCTATTCAAGTACTTTTGTTTACTCTTTTGCAGAAGATCAGATCTACAATAACTCAATAAATATTTTAAGCTAGCTTGGACAGCTCATTTTTCTTTTTGTGTTTTATTCCTACAGGAAAGACTTAGCCATCAAGAGAAAATGCATATTGTTTTCATAATGCATATTCTCTATATTGAAATAAAAAAATTAAAAAATTTGAACAGTCAATTCTTCATTATCTGTGAGTGTATAATTAAGTTTCAGTTTGCCTAAATTCAGAAAATCACTCTTGTTGGCTAATACTACTTTTATAATTTCAATGATGTTGACTTACTGTCACTCTTAATTATATTTTTCTGTAGAACAATTTATTGAAACCGAAACAGCCACCAGGGCCTATGTAGGAAAAGACAAATTATTCCATAGTCTGTAATATGAGTGAATTATCTCAGTATATAGTGGATCATAAGGATGATTAGAATAGAAAGAAGTTAGAGGATTTCCCTGTACCTCCCAAAAAACACATCAATGATACACTTTCATTGTTTTAAATAAATTTTGATAACATTGGACTCACCAATATTTAAATGCAAATAAAAAATGTAAAAATAAGGCCACAGATGCTCTAACAAGACCATGGTTTATTTGCCACCTTGCTTTATCTCTTTTCACTCATTTTATGTTTTGTTAACAGTTAAGAATTGACTAGATTTTTAGAACCTTACCTTTTAGCTGCATAAATGTAACAAAACCCAAAAGGGCTGTTATGTCATTTAACCGAGGTAAAATTTGGGAACCAGTTATTTTGCATATCCCATAGAAAATATCTGAGACAATAATGATGTAGTATAGAATGGTATTTGGTATTTCACTCATGTGTTTGTTATGTGTATATGAGTGTTTTGTGTGTGTATGTGTATATATATATATATATATATATATATATATATATATATATATATGAGAAAGAGAGAAACAACAGTTTTCATTTCAAAAAATTAGAAGTACTCTAAAAAGAGTTAAGGGGGTAGGTACTATAATGACAGAGGTTATCACGTTGTTTACTTGATAGAGGAAAATTAATTCCAAACTTTCAAAACCCATACCGAATATAAATTATGTTATTGGAAATGTTAGGACAAATTAAGTATCTGGTTGATTATTGGTACTCTAGGGTGTTCATATCTTTGATACAACTTCACTACATAGAAAATCAAGGTCAATGCTTCATGCTTTTTCTCCTAATTTAATTAATAGTAGGAGTGAGGGATTGGAATGTGCTTTCAGAATACGCATTAGTTCCTTTTGCTACCTTAGCAAGTCATTTAATAGAAGCCTTGTGTATATTTGCAGTTTCAAGTATGTGTGCTGATGAAAACTCACGTGCCGCATTGATACTAATGGCCACATTCTACCCCCTTGAACATAGAGAATGCATATGGTAGTTCATCTTAACTAAACCTAAGAGCTCTTTGTAAAATACCTTAAACTTTCCAAAACCTGAAAAGCAGTTTGGGCAGCTCGAATGCACTTGTATTCCTGATGGCAGATGACTTTAATCCCTAGTTTTCCCCAAGCATTAAGTCACTCTTATATGTCCTTTCCCGGGACTTCCAAAAATCATTTTGTAAAAAGCCACATGAACTACTGTGATTACGTCACCAGACACTATTTAGATAATTCCTCAGATTTTATTCAGGTAGTTTCAGTTGCTATCTTGCCATTCTGTTTCTGCCCCTATATCATGTCAATTATTAGATTTTTAATAACGTAGCAGAAAATGAGGTGTTGCCTTCGGCTGCTCAAGGGTCTCTTTCCATGATTGTAGGAAATGAACATTGAAATGATAATCTCCTGAAGGCTCTGGCTTATGGGAAGAGAGTTACTTGTTATTATTTTGTGTAGCTTTGAAGTTGACACTAGTATGACTATGTTGCTTTTGAACCACATGAGAGAAAGTAATTTAATGTTCTAGGATGTAAATACCGCAGCTCGCAAAGATTGATTGAAGTGAATGAGAAGTTCAGGTGTTGACATTAGTGTGCAGTGGAAGGGAAATCTGAGTTTTCTTTTTTGAGAATTAAGTTAAATGCCTGTCATTTTCCTATAGAGTGTGTGTGTGTGTGTTTTACATCATGGACCCACAAAGAAGCCATAGCTGCCATTTAAACCTTCTGTCCTACTCAGAAATCCATGCACACTCGTGTACATGTTTTAGGTATGCAGACCAGAGAATGTGAAGGGAGTAATGTCCTCTGCGGGCTGGAAATGATTGCTTTACCACAGGAATTCCTTCTCAATGGAATTGCTTTACTTCAGGGAAAACAGAAATGGGCAAACCGCAGTGGTCTGTGCATGTATGGATGGACCATTCTCACACCTAACCAAGCAATGTTTGCTTTTCCTCCTCCTTTCTTCCCATCACTAGTTGCCATGTACCGAGAACCATCTTTGCATGATGTTGGGGAAACGGTCCCGAAGCCTGGGGTGACGCCAAGTAAAAGCACAAGTGCGTCTGCAATAATGAATGGAGGCAAACCAGTCAACAAGAGTAAGACAACATAGCCAGATCCTCACAGGTGTTGTGACTTATTCGTCCTGAGCACAGTTGAGTGATTTATCCTCACCAGACATTCCTGCTCCGTGGCTGAAGAGCAGCAGGAAGTAAGCTAATGCTTACTCTTTGCTGTCTCCGAACTTCTCTGTTGCAAGTGGATAAATCTCAACCTGTTGCGCCCCCCACAACAAGAAGACACCTGGATAACCAGCTAAACTCAGACCATGGAATGCCCTACCAGATATGGAATGCCTTTTTAATATCTTTTCTGTGACTGTGACACTTCATGTGAATGACATACTTCACAAGTACACTCGATACCTTGCCTGCTGACAGCTACCCATAATCCTTTTTGAGTCCTGTTTCAGCGAAATCTATGTGTTTAAGTTCAATTTTGTAGCACACAAATAATACTGAGTAATTTCTAGTTAGACGCTGTAAACCTGTGCTATTATGGATTTCTCTTCTTCCCATTTTTACAGGGCTGCTCGCTCCACTGTCTGTGACCTTTTGCAGGGATTTTGTTCCTCTAAATCTTAAATGTTGCCGTTGGCTTAGGTCGGAGAGCAATCAGGGAATCAGGAAGCCTTCTAAACCTATTATTACAAATTGCATCTATAAAGATTAAGATTGTTGTCTCTGGCTCACGCTATGGATTAAACACACATATACGCTCTGTTCAGTAGCAGATACTGTGCTCCCAAGGTCGGCATTGCCTGGGTGGGAAAATGGCTCAAACACAATCCAGGGAAGCTCTCTATGATATGTGTTTGACATCCCCCTCTAGTTTCTTTGTGTGTGTGTGTTTTATACATATCACAAGCTTACTGGTAATGGTAACATTTGCCTTGCCCAGCGAGCAAGACCCACTGGTTTTTGAGAAAGTGGGTCCAAAGATTTCTGTAGGCCTTGTAGGCCTGATTAAGGTTCATTTTTCATCTATTAATTCTCATTATTTGGAAAAAAAAACAAAAAAAAAGGAAAACCAATAATTACAACCTACAAGAATTGCGCTACCTAAATCCATTTCAGATATACTCCGTCCTGTTTTTAATGAACCAAACTTAACGCCATCCCCGTTTCTGGCTGCGTTCCCCTCATACTCAGCAGAGCATGGGCAAGACGGCTGTTGTGTTCTTTCCTGCAGCAGCAATGCAAACGTTAGTTATAAATTAGACTTTAATATTTTTGGTGTTTAATGACAAGTTTTTAAACTGGACATATTAGGAAAAATATTTTTTTTAGCTCAGCATGCTGAGTCCGGTACTGTGTATTTCACCAGTACATGCCTCTAACTCAGCATTTGGGACTCCTGTTGCCCAGTGGCTGGGTTAGAGGTGCCTTGCCATGATCTCAGAATACAGTCTGTTGAATTATCCTAGATGAAAATAAAGGCAAACCAACACATCCATCCATCAGGATTTTGGTCCATTCCATTTCTTTCTTTCTTTTTATTTTGCATTCTTAATTTCCTTTTTAATTTAATACTGTTTGTTTGAACTCTGAGCTTAGGGAAGACAACTACCAAGAAAGGCCAGGAACAGTTGACTACACAGTGAAGATTCCATGCAAAATGTTCAATACTGGATCTAAAGGGGTTCATACTAAACTGTTTGGGAATATATTTGTTAACTCTGTGTACACCTAATAAAATTCAATGTTTTCTTCTCAGAAGAGTTCATTGAGACCAAACTGAACCTCATTTATTGAAAATTATATGTGGGATCAATGTACTGGCCTCTTGTTATTCTTTCTATGTGGGAGGATGACCCAGTCATCATTTTCCCCATCTGCACTGTATTTATTGGGAAATTATTTTGTCACTGCTTTCATAAATCTTCATGACAGCCCTTGCCCAGCATTAAAAAATTCTGGCCTGCTTAGCTGATTAAAGGTTTAGTATAAATTTAACTGTTTATGCTTATTTCATTTTCATATTGGATTCTACTTGAATAAATAAAAAGTTAGCAGAATGTTTGAGTAGATTTATTGTCAATGATGCTAAATTACAAATATAACAAAATGATTCCTTTGGTCATTTTTGATTTGGTGTTATGTCATTTTGAAGCCTATTGTTTTTTAACAGGATCAGTTAAAATAACTTCCATTAACCAATTATTTTCAGAAAACATATATCCCATAATATGTGGCCAACTATGAGTAATAAACTTGTAATCCAATCAAATGGGCTTATAGACACTACTTATAGCAACACATCACACACACATACACACACGTGCGCGCGCACACACACACAACAAACAGCCCCAGCTGTTTTTGTGACTGATAATCAGCCCTACTTGCTGGTTTCTTTGTCCCCTGCAAGTCTGTATACTGGTTTAAATTAAGATAAGATTTATTTTTGTAAATGACTGAGATTTATGTAAATGTGTATCTCTGTTGTGTTTTATATATGGGGTGTCTATAAGGGCATTTATCCCTATGAAGGATGTCAAATACTTTCTTTTAATATATGTTTAGACATATTGCAGAGGGGTCCTTGTTATTTGTAATTGAGTTAGGCCATTTACTTTGTGTCTGGTCTCACCTGTTGCATGGGAAGAGGACAGCACTGATGAGCTGCATGTAGTAGGTACCTGTGTATCAAGAACTGTTGGTATGTATTGCTAATTTGCATACAAAGAGTTTGTCTGCATTGTACAGTTTCTGTGTTTAATATCATTTGTTGTATTCACAAATACAACATATTGAATAAAATATTTATATGAAGGCATATTCAAAAACATCAAACAACTTTATGTAACAAAATGGCATTGCATTACCCACCAATATAGAGAAATGTCATGTAAATAAGTTGGTAAACTCAATTTCCCCCTTTACCATGCCAAAGAAAATTTTAGCTCTTTGATGATACCTCTCTTGCTATTTGTTTGGGATAAGACTTCACCATTTTTTCCCCTCAGAAATTAAGTTTGCTGTTATTAAGTAAGTGCAATCTGTCACTACTGATGTTCCGTATAGTAAATCTGATGGAATTCATTTGTATTTAAAGACCGTGTGTTTTGTACCTCCATGTGCATATGTCCATTGTATCAAGTCTCTATAATACTCCATTCCTTCTGCATGCATATCTGGTGTGGGAGGGTTATTTCTACTGATTTGTTATAGTCGCTGATTGCTTTGCCAGTCCCTCAACAATGCTCGGAAATGTCAATTGTTTTGATATTTCAAGTGACAACATTTTTGTTTTCTAATATAAGATTGCTTTTTAAAACATTTTGCTACCACTTTACTTGGAAAAATTAGAGAAGACATGCAAATTCTCCACCCTATGTAAAGAGCAAAATGGAACTGAGCATTATTTCATTACAAATCCTGAAGAATTTGGAGATTCCTGCTTAAATGTTTGCTTGTCCTGAATGTTTTTGGGTAGGAGTGGCTTAAAGAGATACACAATGGGTCCAAAGGACTCCTGCTCCAGTTCTTCTAATAGTTTGCCTCTTGGGGAGCAAGCGGAGATTCTTTATCATACCTAGCCACTTGCTTAATGCTTTAAGCACTAAAAGTTATTTTTATCAGGATAAACAATATCAGATTTGGTTGTCTTTAAAAGCAAAAACCAAAAACTTCTTATTCTTTAAGTTAGACATGTATCACTTCATTTAAAATTATCCCCCTAATATCATATAGATCATTAACATTTGATACATAATCAAGAAGAGACCACATTGACTAACATTCAGTTGAGACGAAGATGAAAAAATAATTGAAATTTTTTTTCCATTTTAGTTCAGAACAAGGCTATATCGAGGGAAAGCGATTGGGCTAAATCCTCAATATTTTTTTTCCAAAATGCAGGCATATCAAAATCCAGGATGTACATTGTCTTACTTTGAGGGAAATAGTAGTCATAGCTTAGGTTTCTTAGCCTACAATGTGGCACATAGGGCCTTTCACTCTCTTGAATACGGAGTAGGGTTTCAAAGTGTTGACAGTTGAGTCTGCAAACTAAGCCTGAGTTATATTTTAGTTTTTTTTTTTTTTTTGTCTTGGTTTTCACTAAGTCTAATTCCAATATCTACTGGCAGAGATTGTATTTGCATTTGAAGTACTGGAGGGCAGTACTTCCAAAGTGCTGTTGGAATCCAGATAAACTCAAGGAGCCCAGAAAGACAATGGGTATAATGGCTCTCCTCTCATGACTTAGCACTTTAGTTGACTTTTTTGAAAAAGTAATTGGGTAGAATACCTCAGTGATGATTTGCCAAACAAGCAGGGTTAGTGCCAACACCTTCTCTAAACTTGTTGCATCTCTTCCAATTGACATTAATCCCACAGCAGCTTCCTAAAAACAGGAAAAAGCCAATGAGATTTGCTTCTTTTCTCTCACCCATTACAAGTTTGTTCTTGCCCTGCTTGTTTTTAGGAGGGAGTTTCTATCGTAGAGTTGAAAAAGTACAAAATCATATTTAAAAAGGAAAGAGTCTATGTCTTTACATGTAACTATTTTATTTTTTCCAATCTAAATACAATCACTTCTTAACAGATATATTGGTGTTTGCATTGCTGGCATCAAAACCACACATACACACACACACACACACACACATACACACAAAGAAACATAGGGGATAGAAATAAGTAAAAATAAAATATTTCTATTTTCAAAGAAAAAGCATTCCTTAGAGTTTAGGTACCATGAAACTTATGCTATAATACAGTTCCAGTACTATGGTTTCCAACTAAATGAACACTAGAACAGAGCTGACTATATTTTCATCTTTGAACTTTTAGTAGAGATGGAGTTTCACCATCTTGGCCAGGCTGGTCTTGAACTCCTGACCTCATGACACACCTACCTTGGCCTCCCAAAGTGCTGGGATTACAGGCATGAGCCACCATGCCTGGCCTATTTTCATCTTTGTCCTAAATTTTAGATGAGTCACATTTTGAACTTTATGGTATGATAATTTCTCCAATATCTAAATTCTTTTTCTGAAAAAACAAATGCTGAGGACATTTTTGACACTCTTACATGAGACTATGAAAAAGAGCAGCACTTTTGTTGTAGTTGTTGTTGTTAATAAAAAGGATAATAACATACAGAGGATTATAAGAAAAATAAGACACACCTGAGGTTTTCTGATGAGCCGTAGAAAATCAAGGACAATTCCAGTGGCGCTGAGGCTGACAAAGTACTGCTCAGCTGCTAGCCAAATCCACCCTTAATTTGTTTTTGTACGGCCTGGGAGCTCAGAAGGAATTTTTATTTTTTTACAGCTTTAAAGTATTAAACAGAAACCAACAAAAAAGAATATAAGACAGGGATGTATGTGGTCCATAAAGTTTAACTTTCTGGTCCTTGATGGGAGGATAACCGCTGTGGTAGGGAAATCCAAAGGTCATTTGTATTACGATAGCTAGATAATATAATGAATTCCAATGTCTGTGCATCAGCAAATACGTCATCAAAATTGCTACAAAACAATAATAATAGGTTGTTTGCAGCTTAAAATGTTTAGGTAGTGAAGAGGAAAGAATATAACCTACATTATTTATTGACTACTTATATTTCCCTCATTTTACAAAAAAGATATATCAATTTACATAATAAGAGAACTACAATATGGTTGCACTCCTTAATCTCAGGATAGAGATAACAATTTTATAAATCTATTACATTATGAGAACATTGTTAGGACTATAAAACTCAGCATCAGTTAAATGTTCTCTTAAAATAATTTTCAATATTAAATTTTTAAGTAACTCAGTGGATGCATATTTTCCTTATTTTTGGAAATTTGACTTATAAAGTTTAAGCCATGACTCTAGAATATTTACATTATTAAAATAAAATTTCCAAGTAAAAATTTTCATTTTAAAGTAATACGGAAATGATTTTGCTACATTATTCTAGGATTTTACAAAATAATTCACCTTTAGAAAAAAAGTGGTTTTTTTAGCTCTAAACAATTACAGGTTGCCTAAACTAATGTGTATAAGTAGATTTACCTGTAAATATGTAAGGGAAGTCCCAATTATTGTACACTTTCATAATTCAATGTGAATTTCATACAAAGCAAAGTTTCACCATAAAGAAAATAAACATTTTGTTCCTATCACTGAGTGAATATTTGTAATTTCTATTTAAGCCATTTCTAGATTTTTTTTTTTGGTCCTTTGTGAGCTTCTGAGATTGGTGCCATTTTATCACAGTATTTCTCTTCTTGAATTCTTTGCATGACCTCAGGTTTCCAGTAAGTTATCCTTAGAAAAAAGAAAGTATTTTAAGGGAAATGGATGCATACTTCAGGCCCATTATATATGTAACTCAATATTGTCTTTTTAAAAGGCCACATTACCATGGAATAAATTAAAATAAAAAGTCAGATTTCTTGTACATATAACCCCTGCCCAGTTTTTAAAATGTGTTATTTCTAGAAATCTAAAATAGATCTCCCTAAATAACAATTCATTTTTAAATAAATTATCAGCAGGTAAATATATACTGACACAGAGTATAAACAACTTCTGTCACTATTTATTTAAAATGTTAAATTGTACATTTTTCATAATTTTTTTCTTTAAGAGAATCTTCTTTGATGAGTTTAAAGTGAGAGTAGACAAATGACTTAGTGGCTAAATGATTTCATGTCAAATGACTTAATGACCAGTTTTTGCCCTTGATCCAGCCCCAATCTGATATTCTACTTCCTGTGTGTCTTCATTGTCCCCATATTAAAATGTTGACTGATATGGAATTCTGGAAAAATCTGATCGATTGATTAATGTGAATATGCATGTTTTCCTTAGATTCTAATATGGTCTTTATTGTGTAAGAATGTGGATTTCTAATAGCCATATAATTCAATGTTTCTCAATTTGGGCGCCACTGACACATGGGGCTGGCTAACTCCTTGTTTGGGGGCTGTCCTGTGCACTGCAGGATGCTGAGCAGCATCCCTGGCCTCTACCCACCAAATGCCTACGACATACTTCCCCACCCCACCCAGTGTGACAATCAAAGTTGTCTGTAGATGTTGCCAAATGTCTTTTGGGTGGAAAAACTGCTCTCGTTAGGAACCACTTATGTTAATTATGGAAGAAACATTTTTTTCTAGTGTTATTTGCATCTGAATTTGCATAACTCGTTTCTAATAGGTACTCAGATTTCCTTCGTAATTCAGAATAGAAAAATATACAATGGTCTTTTTAACCTGTCCTAGTGGTGATTATACAGGATTTTCTTTGCATTTAAATGTTCTAATGGCCTAGAAAAAACAAGAATCCAGACCTCTCTCGTGTAATTGTTAAGGATATTCTGAGCCAAGCCAGATTTCACATGCATTTCCATTCCATCCATCCCAGCATTCACAGTTTCCACAGCTACAGATTCCATTCCCTGCAATAAAATACACATGGGTATCATGATCATGATCAAAACGTGCCAAATTTAAACATGCTATTATAAATCACAAGTGTCCACAATGAAATCATTTCATTCATCCTTGGTAGATTCTCTTACTGTGCAATGATGTTATTACTACATTTTATTCAGCAGCTGTGAGACATCTAATCTTTCAAACAATTAGTGGCATTTATTTGGTGCCACCCTTTACCGACCAGATAGTAACCATCGTGTATCACTCCAGCTAGGCTTTTAGGTGACATATTTTGTTTCCCTTATAGAGCAAGTTATGTCTGACTCATGAATAAATACTGAAAAACATAAAGCTCTTTGACATAACATGAGGCAGGCCAAGTAATCAGCAAAGAGAGTCTTATGTAGTAAGGATGGGCAGAAAGCAAGGGTCTAACTTAATGACGCTCAGAGTCATCTTTTACCTTCAGCTAGAGCTAAGGAGGACAAGTATACATGTCTCTGTTTCCTCTGTAACTTGGCAAAACAAATGAATTTATAATTAATTATGGGGGACTCAATAAATTAGGATAGCAGTGGCTATGACACGGCTGAGCCCTCTTTATACCTCTCCCCCATACACACATCCAGTTCCCTAAAAGCAACCAACACATCAACTAGTGGTACTCAGATTCTGTTTAAAAGAATATTCCATTCCCTATACCATGTTCAAAGTAAAATGTGCCAAGAAAATTCTTTTCTGTGTTCAATATATAACTAGATACATGTGAGTTTGAGGTGGGGAGGTTACTTTGTGGAAGTATTCCAAATAATCACAAAATTTAGCTTCATTGTCTTGTATTCTTCTACGCCCAGGAATAATGTGACGGCTTTTTCCCAAATGTCCACTTTGCCTTTGGTAGATATGCCATATTCACAGTTGGCCCTGTTGGTCCGGCCACCTAAAGCATTGCATGATGAGTGTCCCTTAGCTCTGTAACAAACTGTGGCATAGAGCAATTAGAAAAGGTTAATACTGCACCTGTACAAATGAGACCATCATGTTTGTCGCAGTCTCTGTCATCACAGTCACAGAATTCCCCAGAAATATACCATTCTTCAGCAGAACAAATGCACTTCCCACAATGACAAGAACCTGAAATTACAAATGCTATTACTCGCCATCACTGTATAACTAAAGGTTTCCATCTCAAATACAATCTCGTTGACACACTGACAACAGGCTTCTAATAACCCATCATCCAAAGGTAAAAGTTTATTGAATGGCTGGTTTCTCAGAGGGGAGCTTTACTTACTGTAATTCATAAAGGTCACCCAGGAAAGCCTTCATTATGGATCTAGACAGTTGCAATTAGCCTTGAGCAAATGTCCCATGGCCCAGTCTGGTTGAAATGTCAATGAGAGCAGGATGGGGTTGATTCTTATAGATGGTCTTCCAAAAAAGTATTCAAAAATAGATTTTCCCCCCTGAATTGAATCATATTTTTAAAGTGCCTCTTCTTTAAAGGAATTGAATAGGGAATTGTATTAAATTAGGTTGCATTTCTAATGAAAACAACTACTAAAGTATTGTGCTTATGATTTTGGATTTTCGTTTACATGATTTTCTCGGAGCAGGAGCACACCTGCATATTGGGTGGCTAATTAAAGTGCTAAAAGTGCACACAATCACTCAGTACATTTGCCTCGTGAGACCGTATCCTCAGGATGGTCATCATCTAGGATAGCTCAAATTACTCCCAAAGTTCATCTTTTATGAGACTCTGGATTCAACTCTTTTTCCCTCCACCCATTTCTCCTCCTACCTAATTAAAACACTTCCTCTTTGGTTATTTAAAATATCTTTATTTACTGAGTAAAAAATTTTATTAAAGATATATTTAAAATAAAAGAAAATAAATAAGATGAAGGGCATCCAACACAGAAGTAAGTTCTCTCAGTTTAAACAGCTTTCCATGACAGGCTAAAAACCCTTACATGGAAAAACTGCCTCGACGACAACAGGAAAGACTTTACAATGAAAAAGAAACAAATAAAAAGGACGTCCTTTTCCTTCTATTTCCTTGGGTTGGTTGTTCTTTCCAAACATGACTTTCCTTTACTAAAAGGTGGCTATCAGTAATTTTTTAAGTCAAAAGTCATGTTGAAAGATTGTGCAGTTGAAAAAAGTATTTTGACATATGTAACAAAACTGTAGAATTGGTAAGTTCAAAACACATTTAAAAGGGACAAGAATCAATCATTAGTGCTTCTTTTAAAACACAGTGATTAAAAATGAGTTAACAGCCTAGGTGATTAAAGTGATTATGGAAAAGGAGTTGCGGTCATCACAGATATCATGAAAGGATTCAGGTTCATGTGTCTCAACTACGTGATATTTCATATCAGGGAAACTGTATATGCATTTTAGCTGCAAAACTCCCCAAAATCCAAATTAAATGTTTGCCATTTCTTGACACACTTCTCAAGGTAAGAGTGCAGTCAGAATTATTTATATTGTGACAATTGTGTTTTCATTTATTTTTAACTTCTTGAGTAGCTATGGCATAATTCTATTTAGTCTTGACTTGTTTTCCTGAGGGTCCAGGTTGACTTGCATGCTCTTGAGCAAAATATACACATTTTCTCAGTTTTAATAACTGACTGACATCCCGGTGGTTTCTCAGGACCCAGGAAGGTGCTCCTCCCAGGTCAGTCTGCAAGGGATGCTGGTTCCCTTGTGATCTCATCAAGGTGAGGAATTTTCTGATTTTAGAGATTTCTTTATCCTAATTTTAAAGACTTTATTTCACATTTCTAGGCATAAAAATGTGCAGCACTCTACTGCTTAACAAATGGATAGTGATACATCTGCCAACAAAGACCACATGGAGTACTTCATTGACTATCAGAGTCGTTTCCTCAGAAGGCACAATACTTAGTGTTTTATTTACATGAGTGGAGGAAGATTATTTGAAATATTTGACTGTTTTGTTTCTAAAGTAGTGTCTGATTTTATATGCCCATAATATTCATATATACACCAAGGATATCATTTTATATATGTCACAATTCATGAAAAGATCTTATATTTCATCTTCAAACTTATCCTCTGGCCCTGGAACTATTCTAATCACTGCTCTTGCTTCTGGAATGCTTAGCTTCATGCCCTAGTAAAGCGTTTTCAGAAAACTGGTAAGCTCAGCTAAAGTTAATATGGCATATATGGATAGAGCATTTGATGAGTAAATTCCAGTTCTGAAAGTCTACTAGTCGCTGAAATACTTAGAATAAAAAATGAGGATTGATTTTGTATGTGTCATGAAACAGTAGCTTTTCTAGGTCAGCATTTTCCCAGCTGTGTTATTCTTTCCTGTTTGTCAATGCTCAATGCATCTTAGAGGTAGGAAATTCTTCTACTGCTTGTGAAACTAGAACTAGATAGCATATAGTAATAACACAGTGTGAATACTTATTAGGACCTATTATAGCACCTTCCTTGTAGCACGCTCTAACTGTTTTCTTCCATAGTAGGGGTCAAATTGTGCCTCTCTTAAACGGGAAACACATAGGGAGAGGGTTCCATCAGACAGACGTAGATTGCATGACTATCAAGAGGGGAGAAATGGTTCAACTCAGCTGGCCAAGACCCACTCACACCCCTGAGACCCAGCCCAGCCAGAGAACGGCTGGCTGATCTTGGCAGGAGTTTTAGGGCGGAGAGTTCATCACCATAGCACCACTAATCCATTCATTTTCTTTCTCAATATAAGGACCCTTAAGAATGTTCCCATCTCCCTTCTGTGCATTTTTGCTGGCTTCCTTCCCTGGGGAATCAGTCACATTTTCTCATGTGTCTTCAGGGCATCTTAGGACATAGAAAGGGGAAATAAATGAAATTTTACCTTCAAAGATGAGAATGGAAGAGAGAATAAAGGAAACTGCCCTGGACCTCACAGGCAATAAACAAACAGTTAACTGAAGACTTCACTCTGATTCAATCCACTCTTCTTTTTAGTGATCTGCCTATCTGTGATGTATCTCCCTGCAAAAACTTTCATATACAGTAGTTTAAAAATAAGCTGTTTCTTCCTGCAGGTCTGACTGCACAGACATATTGAGCGAGGCAACTTGAACACCAGGCTGAGGCTGATTTTGTGGAGCATCTTTCACTCTTTCTCTTTCTGGGGATGTGGGACAGGTCACGGGTGGGTGAGTGAGTGTATATGCTGGACTTCTTTGGGTGATGTGGGACCCAAGAAGTATCACTGAGAGTTTAAGGAGACAATTAATGACGTGTTTACAGCCATTGTCGCACAACAGCATCTGTAAGAAGATTGGATATGATTACCTGGATCTAGCTTGAAGTAATCAAGGCAAAGATAAAATTGTGTAGTCTGGGATCCAAATAAATAAATCCCCAAGTGAACAAAACAACCCACAATGGATTATATCATGTACTTTGCAAAGGTAGCTAAGCTTAGGGGAGACCCGGCACGGCACTAACCTCATCTCTCTTGGTTATTCACAAAAACTATTTGAGTCTGAGGGCAAGGCACCTTTGTCCGTTGCCCATTCCATTACTAATGTTGGACTTTCTTTTTCATTCAAGCCTGACAAAATGCTGCAACCTGACATCCCAGCAGGCAGTTTTCACTATTGTACTAACTACTCCATCTGTTATGAAGGTCACAACAATGTATCTTGTTTTAACTTTTTCTATGGAGTGATTTATTGTCTTGGCTATAAATTTGTAAAGAAATAAAACGCTATTTCTTCATCGTCTCCTGAGGTGATGGCTTTATTGACGCTCATGGGAAGTGCACGTTTCAGCCTTTTGGTGGGTACAGGCCACCAAGTGATGCGCCATGGTGATCCTGTGCCCACTGCTCAGATCTGTCCCATAATCAAATAAAGAAGGACTCTGAATATCTTTTGTGACCATCAGGGTGAGGGACTTCTTCCATTGACAAATTTGAGAAAAGTTATAGAATATTTGGACAAGTCCATGAGATTGATCAAGAAATACATGGCCCCCGTCAAAAAATCAGAAACAAGTTTTTCTTTTCCATCACCACGTTAAAGCCCCTTAGTCTATTTCATGCGTTACTTTTCCTGTGGTTCGCAGGGTGGGTTGTGGGGTGGTGCTCCCCACTGGAACCAGGAGTAACTGTGGCATCCCCATTATCCTCTGTGCCTACCATACATCACAGTTCCGTGATCCTGGTTTTATCCCCTTTCTTCATCGATAATCCAACAATGATGTCTCCATAATAGGAGAAAAGAAGGGAGATCACGATCAGCTGCTGCCAAAAGTCCGAAGGCCCATCCACTAACATGAATGTCAAAATGTGCAGCCTTGGGGCAGCTTTCATATTTCCTTTTGAGTTTAAAGACTCCCAAACTCTCTATCCATTGAAGGATAAACAAATAGTTTAGACAAATATGCTTTCAACCCTTCATTGATCTCTGAATATATTGCCACCACCCAAAGCAAACAATTTGCAAAGGTATTAGCTAGAGAGACTCTTTGGCTTTGCTTTGTTTTGTTTTGAGGAAATGCCTTTAAGTCAATATTTAGTCATCCTATTTTTTTCTTTGTATTTTCTACATTTACGATGCTGAAAGATGAGAATCTTTCCTAGGGCTGTAATGACTTTCATAAGAATGTTTATTTCTTGAAAAGAAACAACTCTTGTTGCATGACCTTCAGTTTAGGAAATGGAAGACTGCTATTTGTTACCCTGGAGGGTATGACTTTGTGTAGTCTTCCTGTACTCGCAGTTGGACGCGTCTTAAGGACGACCCGCTTATGGACAGTGTTCATGATTCAATAGTGAGTGTAGTAAACACATAAACACAAACACTAGTTGACTTTTAAAATAAACAAATATAAATAAGCACACTAGTGTTTTAATACATATGGGTATCCTCATTCAGTAGGGAGCTTCTGCGAAAAGCTTCTATTCTTATCCCAATGACAATGCTATTACAGAAAACCAAGTCAAAAAGTATCTAAACTTAAGTGCTCTATGTCTGAAGCAATGCTCAGAGGAAAAATAAATCTGATTCAAAAACTATTCATTCTTGGTATCTTTTTATACACAGATCATTCCCTTCTAATCTGATAACATCTCTTTTATTCCCTTCTACTTCTCTCTTGCAGTTTAATTCCATCACTGCCTCCTTTTCTGCTTTTCTTCATTAATCTCCTTCTCCCCAATTCTTTCCCTTGTTTTCTTCCTTTTAACCTTTCTTTCTTTTTGGTTCTCCCAACACAGCTTGAATTCAAGGTAGGTGTTTCTAGGGGCTGAGGCCCCCTGAGAACAGAACTGGTGGAAGATTTGTTTGGGGCTTGAAATTAGATTGAATTAATGAGAGAACAAACAAAGCACAAAGCGATTGCTTTAAACTCATTTTCCACCTGCCTGCTGTAATGGCATTAGGTTGAAGGCATGGCCTCCTTGCCTGAGCATTATAAACACAAGTGTTGAACACAGAATTCCTGGAAACCAAGGACACTGTCATCTGTTGAAGTGAACATGTTTGCATTCATTTTCATCCCCCTTCTTGGCACCACAGATAGTCACAGCATCCATCCTCTTTGATGTCTGAAGTTCTGCCAAAAAGGCTCTTTCAACCTGATAGCATTGGTCTTGCGTACGAGGCAAAACAAAAGCTACTGTTTAGGGGACAGAGGGCACATCTTGCTTCAGAGACCTCCTTCCCTTATGTGCGTGGCAGCCTCACTGGTGTGGTTCTTTGGCAACAGGATTCAGTGTCTCTAGTACACTTCTGCTTTGCTGTCTTCTTCAGAAAGTTATTTACATGGTCATCCTGACCAGCAGTAAATGAATCTTCAGCCAGAGCTGTGCCCTGTCTGAAAAAAAAGTGTGTCTGTTGTGTAAAGAGGATACTGAGCTGAAGAGAAGAGCTAGGAAGCCCCACAACTTCAGTTTCTTTGAAGCGCTGCTCCCCAGACATGAGGTGAGAATCTTTCAGGTTCCCTGTCTTCCCAGTCACTAGCAAAGAACAAAATGGCTTTCGAGATGATGCCATATGCACTACAATGGCAGGATTTTAAAGTCCCTTCAAGAATAGTATACAGAAACATCAAAATCAAGGTGTTCAAAATTTAATCTATTACTATTCTTTACTCAGGGTAAACCTCTTCCAATTTTTCTGTGTGTGTGTATGTGTGTGTGTATGTGTGTGTGTGTGTGTGTGCGTGCGTGTGTGTGTGTAGGATGGGAGATGGGGAAGGCTTGCTTTTTCCTTGAATATGTTTCTGTGGCAAATGTTTTATTGGGTTGGTGGCTTCTCTTCAACCAACTTGTAGGTTATAACGGTTTGGCAGGCTTTTGTTTTCTTTAATTATTACATAAAAATATATATGTGTGTGTGTGTGTGTGTGTGTGTGTGTGTGTGTGTATATATATATATATTTTTTTTTTGGAGATGGAGTCTTTCTCTGTCACCCAGGCTGGAGTGCAGTGGTACGATCTTGGCTTACCGCAACCTCCCCCTCCTGGATTTAAGCTCTTCCCCTGCCTCAGCCTCTCAAGTAACTGTAATTATAGGTGTGAGCCACAATGCCTGGCTAATTTTTTGTATTTTTTTAGTGAGTAGATTTTTGTATTTTTCACCATGTTGGCCAGGCTGGTCTAGAACTCCTGACCTCAAGTGATCCACCTGCCTTGGCCTCCCAAAGTGCTAGAATTACAGGCATGAGCCACGGTGCCCAGCTGAACAATCACCTATTTTCTTATATCAGGCTGCACATGTTCACTTGGAACAAATGGTGATTTTTAGGTCAAAGAAAATTCCTCAGACTTGTGGGATACTACCCTCCCCCATGGCTTTTCTTTCCTTTTTAAAAAATTAAACCAAATTAAACTAAATATTTAGTATCCTTTTGGTCTTCTCACACCTTTAATCCTCCCCTGATCCACATACAGCTAAATAATTGAGCCCCAGAAGTTCCCAAAGTCATACCTTTGGGCAGCTCAGATGCTAGTGGTTACTTTTCTGCAGTTCTGAGCGGTGTTGTTTCAGACATGAGCCCAAAAATCATTCTTTTGCCTTTTTCCCCCTTTTTTGGGTCCATTTAGTACCCGGTATATTTTGTTGTCCTAATTTCTTCATAAAAGTATTAATTCTATTTCATTCAGCAATAACTTTGCATACAAGGATATTTTTGCATGAATCTTCTCACATGCATTTCATTTTCTTAGATCCAAAACTTCATTTGGTTAATCTTCAAGCTTCAAGTTGGGTACAGCAGAGGACATAGTGGTTTGCTTTCATGCAAAGTTCAGTCTGGGAAAGACAGTTGCTACATGCTGTTCTACAAATCATGTGTCAGAACAGGAATCGAGTCCAGGCTCCAGCAGAGATACTCACCCTTCCCCGAGCACAATATGCCATCTGCTGATTCACACAGATTCTTGCTTTGTTCTTCCGTCATGTTACACTTCCGTGGATGTTGGCAGAGCTTTCCAAACCATCCTCTCTCACAAATGCAGCGACCACAGGAACATGTGCCGTGGCCTGTGAAGCAACCACAGGGAGGGAGTGAGAGGAGAGGACGAGGAAATTACCAGCTGAAGCAGAGAGTTTTAAGAAAGAAATGTGTAAACCATAGGATCTCATTTCCCATCCAACACATTTTTCTTTATGCATAGTCAATTTGGCATGTAATTGTTTAAAAGAACTTACAACAGAGTTCTAGCTTAACACAATAAATTGAATGTAGCATAGGAGATGGACTTGAGGGAAAGAAATCTTGCAATAATTTAAAATGGAATTATACCACCCTTTCTTGATAGAAAATACTTCTTCATTTGCATTTTTATCAGTATGGAGTCTTAGTGCTATTCTTCATTGCACACACCATGGCACTCAGACCAATTTGCAAGGCTAGTCACATTACCACTGCTGGCAGTATTTATTGATTGTTCTCCTATTGCTTACTAACAAAACAAAAGGTTAACTTTCATACAAATGGCATTTGGCACTATATTACTTTATCTGTATACCTCTCTGCTTACTAAAAACAACAGATATAAGTGGAAGTTATAGTGTCTCTCTATTATTGCATAAAAGTTGACATCAGCTTGGATTCATGTTTGGCACATTTTTTCTGGTTTGGTTCCTGACATTGGTTCCTGGTTTTTAAGATGTTTATCTTTTGGTGTACATGCAACATTCTATTTGTGACATCTATATAACAGGATGTACACCTGTTTACTTGCTTGCCACCAACATACCATTAGATTGCATGATACTCCATTTCAATTTCTTCCATTTCAGTTTCCACTCAACCCTTTATTCCTTTTCCTGATAAGTACATTGCCTTACAACAGGGTCTCTCTGAGTCAACTATTTGCCTAGCAAAGAGTTACTGAGTATCTGTTATGAACAGAGCATTGTGCTAGGCAATAGGGGATACAAAACCAAGCACCATGGACAAAGTGGTCCCTGCTCTTCTTGCAGGTACAGATACGCTCATCATTCACACTGATAAGCCTCTCTGAAGCTGTTGACACCATTCTCTCCTGACCATTCGCTCTGGCAGGACCCTCAGGAGGGAACCTTGCTCCATCTGCTCCCCCTCCATTCAGCTCTGCACAGGAAGGATGAGTAACCAATGCTTAATGCTTTGGAATTAATTATTATAATTATTTTTTCTTTTTTTTTTAGGAGTGATAGGATTTTAATTTCTACAGAAATCCCTCTAACAATTGAGTGGAGAATGAAATAGATGGCTGTGAGAATTGGGAGCATGTACCTGTGCAGATTGGTGGAGAAGCCCAGGTCCTGGCATGAGAAATATGGTAAAAAAATGAAGTAGAGTAAACGGAGTGAAGGACACTTGGGAGAATGCAGATTGGTAGGAGGTGGTGAGTGGCTGTGGTGAAAAGAAGGTTTCTGATCTCAGAGAGGTAAGCAGAAGCCTCCTGGAGAGGGTTTCTTGGAAAACTATTTTTTTTTTTGTTTGCTTTTTGGTGTTTTTTTTTTTTTTTAATTAAATAAGAGAGATTTTTTCCTTGGGTTATACCACATCCCTGCCTCACAGGTCATGCAACAAGTGCCTCCCGACAGCCAGAGAAGGTCTGGGAGAGAGGTTTTTTAATCCAGCAGATGTTGCTCCCCTGGAGAAAACCGGGATCCTGAAAGAAAGACAGGGTACTAGGAACTTCTGACATTCTTTTAAAGAAAATTCTGGGAAAAACATCAGATACCAACGGGGGACTATTAAATTTGCAAGAAAAATGTCGCTGCCATACCTTTAATGTGCACTCAGTCAGCAAGTGCTCTGGCACTTTCTAAGGCTGATGACTGTTCTTGTCACACAGGTTAGCAAAAAAGGAAAAAATAAAATAAATGAGGTAACTTTGGTCTTTTTCACCTAGCTTGATTTAAGTGCTAAGTAAAAACAAACAAAGAAACAAACAAAAAACCCCAAAACCGAAACCATTCAAGTTTAAAAGTAGCACGCATGTAAACATGTGACCGATAACTGGCTCAGCCTGAGGAGCTAAGGGAAGTCTACGAAGTGAAAACCCACCATGCAGTGTGACTTGGCTTTGCAGAAGATGAAATAAAGATATAAATGGAGATAACACGTGGCGATGTTTTAAACTTATTCTCAATACAACCTTGAAGTTTGATATTACCCATTTTACAGTCAGGCAACTGAGCTTCAGAGAGATTAAGCCCTGTAATTTGCTTCTCAATCACATAGTTCAACCACACAGTATCGGAACTGACTCTAGTTCCTCTGATTCCAATGTCTACACTCTTCCCAAAGTGTTGCTTTGCCTCTATATTTCACTTTAGAAAGTGAGACACAGCAGGCTTTTCTTAATTCTTGTCTCTTTCAACCACCACATCATTTGAAGGTGTATATTTGATATTCACAGGCACTTTCTCCTTGCAAGTCTCTTCTCTATTGGCATGCCACAAAATTCTCTTTGCCTCATTCAACACTCCTCCTTTGTCTCTGTTTATTCTTCTACCTTTGTTTTGTTTTGTTTTTACTGAACCAATAAGTGCAGGTTTTCACCCATTGCTTATCTTTAATCATCTTTTTTAATCTCTCCATAATTTCTCTTTTGAAAAATCCATAAATTTTGGGCTTTCAGATAACCACCAAGACCACAGTGCTGTATCTCCAGCCCCTGATTTTCTCCCACATTCCCCTCTCATGATTCCACACTTTGTGTTCTATTAGCATCCCCACTTAATACCTCCAGAGCTACATAGGCAGGGTCCGACCCGCAGACCCTGGCGGAACGACAGATGAACAAATGCTCCCAGACACAGGTATCCAGTGAAAGAGTGGGCTAGGGGACCAGGCTGCTCACAGACACCAGACACCAGACACCAAGGAGGGTGCTGTAAAGAGTCAGCAGCCGTGGCCCTGACAAGCTGGCACTGCGGGCATTTATTCAGTATAGATTTAATGACAAAGGCTTTGAGTCAATACATTTGTGGGCAATTTACATGGTCACTCCTCTCCCTGGAGAGAGTAGTCCTGCACGCAGAGGATTAAAGGCCAGGTTCTAAGGCCTAAGTTAATTTAGATTAGTTTCACTGGATAAGAGAATCTGGCTGCCTTCAGCCAAATCCTTTTCCAAAACTTTTGTAAAACCTTCCAGCCTTCCAAGAAGGTTTTCATCTTCTACAATTTCTCCCACCACCCTGACCGACCGATCTCCTACATCCATATATGATTTTCTTTCCAAAAGCTGCTTTTTTTTGTCTTTCTCATTTATTTTAATGTAACATCTATTCTTTCAATCAACCAGTTCATGATGTCTTGAGTCTTATTTGAATTTCCCTTACTGCCCTCATCCAGCGTGTTGTCAAGTCTTGTGGAAACCACCTCCAACATTCCCACTCACATCACCATCACAACATCGGAGAAACTTTCCTGTCATATCTCTCCAATACTCTGGCTTGTAGATTCCTACAGCACAACTTGATGCTCATCGCAGCCTTGATATCTAGTCCTGTATAACTCCCTGAAGCTCACGGCATACAGTTTACGTACTCTAGCCTTTGTTATGTTTTAGCTTCTTGAAACACAGAGTCCCAAGCTACATTTCCAATCATATTCCTTCTGTTCTCTCTTTAACCAAACTGGCCATTCGTTGTTTCCTGCACATTTGTCATGCTTTTCTGACCTCATTTTTGCAGAGGTAGAAGTACCTTTCCCTTACTATACACATTCAGGTTCTGAGTAATTTTCAAAGCTTAACAAAAAGTGACTACCCTTCTGTGAAGATTTTCCTAATATCCCTAAGTGGGACTCATTGTCTCTCCTCTAAATTTCTATAATATCTTATTTTTTACCACCTGTGGAACTTTTTTGACTTCCATCTCATGGTATATAGTTATGCATCAAAGGAATCCACTACTCTACTATGAATTTTCTGAGTATTACTTCTGTCATCACCATAGTCTTATAGACACCAGAGTGCCTAATGCAATGCCTGAGACACAGCGGGTCTTCAAAAACTTGGAGGAGATCGAGATTGTCTTTTTCAAAACATCTTTCTCATTTTTACCCACAAACCAAACTGTAGAGTACAGCCAAGTTAGAAAATGAGTAGACAGCCCCTTAACAGCTATCCGCTCAATGAGTCATTGTTAAATTGAGTACATCTTGACTTCTCCATGAAAACCAAAGTCCACTTAAAGTCCAGATCTCCTGAAAGAGTTAAGTAAAAAGTTGTCCATCTTTGGAGACAGAGAATCTGTTGTACGAGAAACCAAAAATAAAGAGAAAGAGAGCTTCTAGTACCAGCTCAATTGGACTATGAACTTCTCAAATGCTCATGTTTCTTACTGACCCTAGGTTGGTAAGAATTGTCAACAATTTGACGTAACTGAAATCATTTAATCTGTATTGCACAGAAAAATATTCTGTCTTTTTTTTTGTTTTCTGTCTTCTTTTTTTCCAAATTTAATTAGTGCTATATGGAAAACGAAAATACATCTTATGAAAACTTATAGGATACAGCAAGAGTATTATTTGGAGAGAAATTTACAGTATGAATGCAATCAGAAGCAACAAAAAATATAAAATAAATGATGTATTCTTTCACTTTAAAACACTAAAGAAGAGCAATATAAAACTATATTGGTCATAAGAAAAGAAATACAATCAATTCCATGACAAATCAATACAACTGGAAGTAGAAAATCAACAGAGCAAATCAATAAAACAAAAGTTGGTTATTTGAAAAGATCAATAAAATTGATAAATATTAGGCCAGGCTAAACAAGTAAAAAGAGAGAAGACACAATTGTTTAAAATGAAAAATAAAAGAGAGATCATTATATCTTACCTCATGGACATTAAAAGGATAACAACAGAATATTATAAACAATGACTTGTCCAAAAATCTGATAACCTGGATCATTTGGACCAATTCCATGAAAGACACAATCTATTAAAACCCACATAAAAAGAAACAGATAATTAAAGTAGACCTATAGCTACTTTTTTCTACAATATTTTTTATTATGGTAAAAGAGATATAACATAAAATTTACGATCTTAACCATTTTAAGTGTAGAGTTCAGTAGCACTAAGTATATTCTCATTGTTGTACAACCATCACCACCATTCATCTCTAGAATATTTTCATCTTCCCAAATTGAAACTAAGCACCCATTAAACAGTAATTCCCAATCCCTTCTCTTCTCAGCTCCTAGAAACCACCATTCCAGCTTCTGTCTATGTATCTGACTACTCTAGGAACCCATATAAGTGAAATCACACAGTGTTTTTCTTTTCATGGTTGGCTTATTTTATTTATCATAATATCTTAAAGATCCTTCCATGTTGTAGTATGTGACAATTTTTTCCCTTTTAAAAGTTGATATTCTGCCTTTGATTTAAGATATTATTGAGAATAATTTTATGGCACCTCACTGCAAATAATATAAAATGTTATGCAAGAAAATAGATGATTTTTTATTTTTTTATGTTTTTTTTTTTGAGATGGAGTCTCACTCTGTCACCAGGCTGGAGTGCAGTGGCAATCTTGGCTCACTGCAACCTCCGACTCCTGGGTTCAAGTGATTCTCCTGCCTCAGCCCGCCAAGTAGCTGGGATTACAGGTGCATGCCACCATGCCCAGCTAATTTTTGTATTTTTAGTAGAGATGGGGTTTCAGCATGTTTGCCAGGATGGTCTCAATCTCCTGACCTCGTGATCTGCCTGTCTCGGCCTCCCAAAGTGCTGGGATTACAGGCCTGAGCCACCGTGCCTGGCGATGATTTTTTTTATTATTAGCTAATTTATTATATCCTTCCACGAAGTTAAGTTGGTATCTAGCTCAGGCAATCATCAAAATACATTAATATTTAAATGTTTTGAGTTGTCATTTACATTACTTAAGAAAACAACAACTTTCAACACCCTCTTTTCTATAAACTCTAATAATTTAGTTATCTCTTCAAGAAATATTTTCTATGTATCAGGAATTGTATTAAGAGCTTAGAATAAACAGTAAATAAAATAGGCATTGACCCTGTCTTCATGGTAACTATGGTCTACTAGGGAAGAAAATAATGATAAGCAACATTTGAGTAACAGAAGACAAAAAGAAAATGCTAGTATATTCAACAGCGAGAACACTGTTAACTAGGGTAGTCAGGGAAGGGTTCAGTGACAGCCAAGGGATGAGAAGGAGCCAGACAGCCAATGTTCTAGGAACAGAGCCTAGAAAAACAAATGAAAAGTTCTTGGGACAAGAAATAGCCTGGCATGTTACAAGCAGTAAAAGAAGGCCAACGTGTTTGAAGAATAGTAAGTTAAAAACATTGAATAATGAAGGTGGAGAAATTTCCCTTCTCAGAAATGAGAACATAGCAAATGGTTTATTCTTGGTAAAAAATCTAAATTTATTTTAAGAGGATTGAGAAACGACAGAAGGGTATTAAGGAAGGGAGTGATGTGATAATACAGTTTACACTTTGCAAACTCATTTGGCAACTAGGTGGGAGAGATAAGGTATGTTGGGAGGAATGAGTATGGGGAAGTTAGAGGGTTCTTGCTGTTTTCCAAGTGAAAAGTGATAGAAGCTTAAAGGACAGTGGTGGCAGTGGAAACACAGAGAAGTAGATGGAAATCTGTTTTGGTGATGGTGCCTGTACATGTGGGACACAATGTTGGATTGGATGTGGCAAGTGAGGGAAAGAAAAGACAAGTTTTCTAGCTAGAGGAAACTGTGAATAATGATGCTGTTTATTGGGTATGGGCACTTCAGGAGAAAGAGGTTGAGGGCAGAAAAATGGCTCTGTTTTGAACCTCTTGTATTTGAGATACTCTTAAGACAAAGAGATAGTGAGGTCAAGTGAGCAGCTGGGCACAAGCTGGTGCTCAGAGAACAGGTTAGCTCTAGGCATGCACATGTTGGAGCTTACAAATGTAGATGACACTTAAAGCCCTAGAAATGAAGCAGCTATCTGGGGAGAAATTAGTCTTGGGAAACCCCAATATTTAGAGTTAGGTAACGAGAAAAGCCAGACAAGAACATTCAGTAAAGAAGGAGAAAACTAAGATTGTGTTGTCTCATGAAATGACAAAGGAGCATGTCCCATACTGGAGGTCTACTAAGTGGAATGTTCCTGGAAATTTGAGTTTAAAAAATAAGACCATAGAAGTAGTTTTATTCATCTTTTGTCTCATCGACACGACTGTGTTGCCACTTAGACCTGTAAGAGGAACACTCAGGGCAGAACTGTTAGAGAATCATCTACATAGACCATTCATTGATAATAACACCTGTGTTTAATGGTACAGTTGGGCCTGTGTTGTCCAGCATAATACAGTAGTCACTAGCCACATGTGCCTATTTAAATTTATTAAAGTAAAACTTAAAACTCAGTTTCTCAGTCTCACTAATCACCTTTCAAGTGCTTGATAGTCGCATGTGGTCAGTGGCTACTATGCAGAACACTGTAGATATAGAACACCTCCTCCATCTTTGAAAGTGCTATTGGACAGCACTCATCTAGATAATGACTTTTTTCCATGCAATCCATTGGCTCTGAGGCACATTTCCTTAAAACACTGTGATAATGAGTCCCAATAGGAAACTGACTTATGAATAGACATGGATTCAATCAGATACTACATATTGCCTATCCAATATCCTCCCTCCTTCTTAATAACAAACAATTCCTCATTTTTTTCAGGGAGGGGACACTATGCCTATCTGGGAAGTGACTAACCATGCTCTCTTTGACCTGAAAGCACCCATATGACATAGCTCTAATAAATGAGAAATAAGAGAAAATCTCCTGGGTGAGATTTCTAGGAAACTATTGCCTTCCAAAGGAAATGGGACAAACTCAGCCAGCACATGTCCTTTGCCCTTTGTCCTATTTCTTCCTATTTCTTCTTCCCTGGAAGAAGGACACAACTGGAGGTTGCTTATGAACATGATAATTGTATTAATCCATGTTCATGCTGCTGTAAAGAACTGCCCAAGACTCAGTAATTTGCAAGGAAAGAGGTTTAATTGACTCACAGTTCTGCATGGTTGGGGAGGCCTCAGGAAACTTAAAGTTATGGTGGAAGGGGAAGCAAATATGTCCTTCTTCACATGATAGCAGGAAGAAAAAGTATGAGAGTCGAGTGAAGGGAGAAGTCCCTTATAAAAGCATCAGATCTCATGAGAGCTTACTATCACGAGAAAAACATGGAGAAAACCAACCCCATGATTCAAGTATCTCCCACTGGATCCCTCCTACAACACCTGGGGATTATGGGAACTACAATTCAAGATGAAATTTGGGTTGGGACACAGCCAAACCATAACAAAGACAAACGTTATACTGGAAGGGCAGAGCAGGAGAAAGATATAGGGTTCAGGGACACTGTGGTGCTCAGGCAGTCACCTTACCATCCATCCCTGGAATAACAACCTGGAGACTCAGGATTTGTGTCCATCCCCTTCAGCCAAACGCAGGACTAACTGATCCACTTGCAAATTCATGAAACAGGTGTGCAATTTTAAGATGTAATTTGGAGACAATCACACTCTGACTGTATTGTCCATTTAAGAAAGGCTTAGTCTGAGTATGTGGTCTGATCTCTTCCTCATACAAGAAATCCATCAGTGCCTGGGAGTTACTGAATTCATACTCTCAGGTGGCATGATCTCCTTCAAATTGCAGCGACGAACTAGAGAACTCCCTGAAGAAATGTGAACTGATTGTGTAATTAAGAGGTGGCTCTTCATTATCCCTTCTTGTTTTTTAAATTGGACTCATGGGTAGCTATTCCAGGAGCATAGAGGAAAGAAGAAAAGCAATAAGCAGCCTAGTTCTTATTCTCACCCTGGGTATATGGCACACAGGAGGGAAGTCTCTGATTTAATTTATATTAGGCTAAACAATTAAACACACATGCACCAGTATGTGAATATATTTTACTTGTGTCATCTTAAAATAATATACCAATAAAATAAATAAACCTTAGGAACTATCACTGGACAAATCATGCTTTTTATAAATAGTGACTTATCTGATAATAAATCCATGCATGCATAGGTCACGTAACATTTTCTTTTAATAAAGATGTTTTGAGAACATCCACAGACAGTCTATGATGATTGAACATGACTCACAAGTTAATTAAATGAAGAATGATCTCACTTCATGCTGATTTTCTTTCTGCTAGTCATTTTCATGACTCTTTTTCAGGTTGTAATTTTGGTGTAATCAAAACTGAACTGTAAAAATTATGAAATTAGTTACATTCACCTTCAGGTACAATTGCTAATTTATCCAACCTATCAGAATTGGTTTAATCATCTTTAGGGTTATTGGTAGGAAAGGGGATACATACTATTGGCTCTTAGTTCTCATGCATCTGCTAATCAGTTAAGTTTATACATGTTTTTCATTTTACTTATTTGCTTGTTTGCTAAAATGCTAAGACAGTCCCTGGTTTTGGAGTCATGTACCATATTTCACTCTCTGGCCACATGTTGGATGTACAGATTTTATATCCTCCATGTGAAAGGCCACAGATCTTACGGCTTAGTGTTTGATGGAGAACTAAAAAAATTATCAAAATGAGTCACTCTCTATTTTGTTATCCTCTGAAGCGATAACAGAGGGATGGTGTCTGTGTGTTTCAGACTCTCATATTAGTAAGATTTGTTCTCCACTGGCGAGATGATGGGGGGACTAATTGCTTTGGAAAAACCAGCTGTGATTTCCTCCCTGAGGTACAGAGCGACTGATTTGTGTGAGTCCAACTTCCTTCCAAAACACTGCAGCTAGTGCTTGCAGATACCTGAGACAGATGTATTACTTTGTTCTGCAATGCAGACGGCCATTACAATCTTTTATTTTCATCACAGATACAGGGAATTCGTCAAATATATGATGAATATATTTGATGTTCTGCCACATAGTACCAGGCACATTTCCTTCTTTATGTCTCATTCTTATCATAAAGTCAAATGGATTATTATCCTTGTTGTGTATAGGAGTAAACCAAGGTAGAGAGGCGAAATAAATACATAGGTAAACCAAAGCAGAGAGGACAACCTGTTCAAGTTATTACAATAAGCAGGAAATAGAGCAAGAATTAAAATCCTGGTCTGTCTGAATACAGGGTTCCCATTCATTTTGCTGTACGGCACTGCCTCACTTAATTCCAAAGAAAATGGTTACTTCTTCTCACTTAAATCTTACGTGAAAAAATGAAACAAAGTGTACACCATGTACACTAAAGCAACTGAGGATACATACAATGTGGACTTCATCTAGACAAAATATCAAAATACCCAAAGAAGATTTATTTTTTGTTTCTTATTTTTTTGAGATGGAGTCTCACTCTGTCACCCAGGCTCGAGTGCAGTGGCACGATCTCGGCTCATTGCAAGCTCCTCCTCCTGGGTTCACACCCTTCTCCTATCTCAGCCTCCCTAGTAGCTGGGACTACAGGCGCCCGCCACCATGCCTGGCTAATTGTTTGTATTTTTAGTAGAGACAGGGTTTCACCGTGTTAGCCAGGATGGTCTCTCTCTCCTGACCTCGTGATCCACCTGCCTCAGACTCCCAAAGTGCTGGGATTACAGGCGCGAGTCACCATGCCTGGCCTCAAAGAAGATTTATGAACTTACATTTTGAAAATAATTTTACTCCTCGGAAATAAAACCTAGGAAGAAACACAACATAGTGTCATCATTTATTATTCTAGGATGATCAATTAATGGGTGATTTTTATTTTGTTGTTTCCATTTTTCTCTACTTATTTTCTTTAATTTTGAAAGCAAAAACATTAACAATATTTTGAAAGACCTGATATCTAAAGATGAGCCAAGTATAATAAATGAAGGTACAAAATATGTATTATAAATGACACGAGTAAGTAATCTGTGAAAAAAATCCTTTCTAATGACGGGTACAGAAGCAGCTGAGAAAGAGCTCTTGATGTAAAAAAAAAAAAAAATGAAATAGATACATTCCTTCAGTATCTAATAAATATCTTTCACCTTTGTGCTTTTGCTCTGCTTTTCCAGGCCTAAAATGTTCTTCACATCCTATTTCTGCACATCTAAATACTAGCTGTTCAAAGTTCGAATAACATCCTAACCTCAACTTGAAGAATCCTGTATCCAAAGCTGGAATAGTCCTTCCTTTCTCATTCTCCTTAACTTATTGTGAATCCTTTACTTGATCATTTATTCAAATAAAAACATTGAGCATTAACCTTTATCCTAGCTTTGACAATATGAGAATGAGAGAGAGATTGATTATATCCATGAGAATTGTAGACTTAAAGAAAAGGGACACTCTCAACACAACCACATCACACTACAATGCAGGTGGTGCAGTATAGAAGAAGTAGGACATCATTTCAGAAAGACTTCCTAAAGGAGATAATTTGGAAAAATCATGGAAGAATGGAAGGACAATGAGAAGTCATTCACAAGGAGAAGTGATAATAAGGACTAGAATGTCAGGGAGAGGGAACAAATATATCCAAGGGATATGTTCCAAAGGGAGCAACATATCCAAGTTTCTCCATTTCTGTTGCTCTCTGTGAAGAAATCAATTTTTCAAGAAATGGAGACAACTGGTCAAGACAAGCATAGTCTCCTCCACCATTCAATTGCTCAAACCAGAAACCTAGCATCACCCTTCATCCTACCCTGCCCCTCATATTGTGCAATCATGAATTTCCTTAAATACTGCTTGTACTCTGGGGAGGGAGCTCCAAGTTTCACCTAAGCTTTCTGGCTGACACTTGCCACCAGTCTCCTTCGAAAGCTGTGGGACAGGAGCCACATCTTACCAGCAGGGCACTGTCAGGCAACAGGATATACCCATGGGAGTCCTTGCAGGAGTTCATGAGGATGAACTCATATAATTGGGGATTATTTTTTCTTGGGATAACACAGCCCATATGCACAGAGATGAGATCCACACTGCACAGATGTTGAGGCTTTTCTGGCTTAGAAGAAGTCACACGCCCAACAGGAGCCAAAATCTTTCCCGATGATTCCGTAAGCATAGCTTTCAGGAAACCCACAAGGGACAAGACTGTTGGCAGAGTTATGACACTTGTGAAATCCAAAAGCATGATGTTCCCATCAGCTGCTTATAGTTCAATTCATCATCTCTTCCAAGGTAGTAGAAACTTATCAATCATAAGTCATCATGACCATGAACAATGTTGCTTGGTAACACTGAAACACACCATCTTCATCTGTTGCCAGGGAACCAGGGCTAGGAGTTTAACAGAGTGGTGGAGTCTCTTGCAGCAGGGTGAAGGCTTTTGTTAGCCTCTTGGCCACACTGCTTCTAACATGTTCTCCAACACATTCAAGATCCTCCACCTTTACTGTCTTCCATCCAGCTAAGGCACCTTTGTCTCTCACCAGGGCTCATCTCCTAACATCCAGATTCACCTACCAACCAACAAACACACATAGTCCTTGCAGCAATCCATACTCAACCTGACAACCAGAAGTGCTTTTTAAAATACTGTGATCACGTTTAAGCTCTGTTTAAGCCCTTCCTTTGGTTTCCTGTCACCTTTGGAGTAAAGCCCCAAGTTATCAACATGTTTACAAAACACATCACACTCTTTTCCCTTTGGTTTTCTAATCTGCAACCACACAGGGTTTTTCTCTAGTCCTCAAATGTTCCTGGCACACATCACACACTCTTTCCTCCCACACAGCTAAGCACAAGCTGCTCTCTGACTGCACCCCACTTCCCCTACCTGGCCAACTTCCATGTATCCTATTACTATCAAGTATTGTTGTGAGGTGTAGTTAATACTTGTAAAGCACATAGTCTGCATTACTTAGTTGTTATCCAGATATGAAGGCATTAGAGAAGCCTTTCTTAGTCTTCAGCCTATGTTAAATCCCCCTGTTATGTATATTCCCATTGAATCAAGTCTCTTTTCAGATCACTGAGCTCCTTTTCATTCCTTTCTCAATGTCCTCCCTTCACGCTCAACAATAAGCTCCAGGAGAGCAAATGCTCTGTGTTCACCACTGAATCTCTAGTGCTGGCAAATAGTAGATGCTCAATGAATATTTGTTTAGTTAATGAAGAAATAAATAATTACTCCAGTTTAAACCATGTATAATTTGGAGGATCCATATGAAAATATCTTATTAGAAATTGAAAAGAATCTAAAGCCAAAAATGACTGATTACTGATAAATCATTTTGAGAGCCATTGACCTAAAGATGAAAGTGAAAGATATTGAGATTACTCCAAAGCAACAAATAGGCAGCAAAAACATTAAAAAGCCATTCCTGGCCAGGCTTGGTAACTCACACCTGTAATTCCAGCTCTTTGGGAGGCCAAGGCAAGAGAATCCCTTGAGCCCAGGAGCTTAAGACCAGCCTGGGCCACTTAGTAAGAGCCCCCCTATCTCTACAAAAAATAAATAGCCAGCTGTGGTGGTACGTGCCTGTAGTCCCATATACTCAGTAGGTTAAGGCCAGAGGATTGCTTGAGCCTAGGAGTTTGAGGTTTCAGTGAGCTATGCTTCCACCACTGCACTCCAGCCTGGGTGACAGAATGAGACTCTGTCTCAAAAAGAAAAAAAAGAAAGAAAAGAAAACAACATTGGCAACAAGAGCAGAGACATGTAGATGGCACTTTTGAGGGGTCAAGCAAGCTTTTTATACATGTATATGTATATATGCATACATACATATTGCTATGAGAATTAAATTAGTTAATATATGTCACGTCCTTAACAAACAGAGTAAAACCTACATAGGTATTTCTTGTAACTAATACCAGTGAATAGAGGATTTAACCTAAGAATAATATTGACATATTGTGAAAACACTTTGGTGTCACTCTAGGGAAAACTGTGACATAAGGAACAATCTGTGAACTAAACATCAGAGCTGAAATTCTGGGCCTGCCACATTTTAGCTATGGGATGTTAACTTCTCCAATCTCACTCAATTTTTCATTTATGAAAGAAAAAATAGTAGAAACAATCTCTTAGAGTGGCTGCCATGACAATGGCGTAAGATAAACCACCCAGCACAACAGATATTTTATGAATTTATGCCCAGTATTCCATTATTGGAAAGCTAAGCATGTGGGAGTTATTTATATCCTACTGCTCAAGGTCATCACCAAGGTCTGACTGCAAAAATTCAAAAAATTCTAACCTCAGGCATAAACAGGTTAAAAGGGCTTTTCCCCTCAACTCACAGAGAAAGGAAAGAAGAAAGTATTTTTGTCAGGTTTCAAATGTCTTATCGTTGGTTAGAGAGAGAACAGGCATATAGATGATTGATATAGACAGATAATAGATAGATGATAGATAGATAGATAGATAGATACATAGATAATGATGGATGGATGGTGCCTCAGCCTTCCAGTAAGACACACATTCTACTAACCATTAGTTATTTTACCTGATCCTGTCCCTCATCCCACCCTCCACCATCCAATAGGACCTATGTAACAAGCCTACATATGTATCCCTGAACTTAAAATAAAAGTCAGAAAAGACACACACTCTGTTTGTTTCCCCCAATAATAGTGCCCACTGCCTCAAATAATTATCTTAAAGGGATATAATTATTGTCTTGTAATGTAATTCCATGTCCACCTCCTTTCATTGATACTGGAAACGTGGAAATATCTATAATTCACATGCACCAACCTCAGCGATATGAATTTTTTCAGGAATGCAATACAAGAATAATGTTGACCCACATTCCTGGCCATGGAGGTGCTCAGATCAGCACTCTACTCCCGGGACTCTCAGTTTTGCAGGTTACCTTTGCTCACTACCCTCTATCTGCCTCACTCATTCTCTAGACAGTTTATTAATGCCAGTGAGCTCTTCTTTGGGTACGAGAGGCATCATGGAATCTGAGCATACACCGCTTGTGATTTTTAAGTGTAATCTTACTCCATTTTTTCAAGTTTGTGGGTGATACTATACTTTCTCCTACCAGTGTTTATAAATAAAGTAATGAAAATCATGTTAAAATGCTGACCTGCCCCAAAACCTTTCACTGTCATAAAGTATCCTAGTACTTAGATGCAATGATCTTTTATTGATAGTGTACTGCGTACTTTCACATACCTGCTAAATCAAGAGTTTGGGGAAATAAAGGTCATTACAAACCTAATTGTATATTGCTTTTAGGTTCAATGGTATATTGCTTTCTGTTTATCTTATTTTTAACAGCAACTGAAAAAGCAAGAGTCAGTAGAATAAGAAAGGCAGGTAAAGCATGCAGGTAGCATACAGCTGTGAGAAAGGTTACCTCCACAGACCACACCATCGAGGTCTTCACAGCGGCGATCATCACACTCACAAGTCTTGCCATACACCCGGCGATCTCCTGGAGGGTAGCAGGTGCATTTGCCACATTCACATTTACCTAGAAAGTATAAAGAAAGTGCACACTTATGAGGAGAGTCCCAGAATCACTAAGGCTTTCAAGGAGGCAAGCACATTATTAAACCCAAATCTCCTAGAACAGTTCTAGTCTGTGCCTGAGAATAGTTACACAAATACACATTTCCAACTTCAAAAAGAAATTCTGTGGTGGTCTGGAGTGGAAGTGGCAGTCGCTGTCTCAGAAGTCATTCACATTTGCTATTCTCTAATTTTTGTTTCATTCATTTTTGCATAAATCCATTATAAAACTCTCTGGCTATTTCATATACAACTTAGCTTGATGATTCCTTGAACATAATACATTATATATACTGACATAATTTAGCATAATGTGGTCATTTTAAAGGGTTTTAATCTTGGATCTAACTACTCCATGAGAAAAAAAAGTATTCACAGGTATGTTTCAATGTGCTGTTTTAGTGATTATTTGTAATCAGTTTTATAATTCTTAGAACTTATTTTAGCACAGAACATATGTCAAAGCACATAATCTAAATATCTTTATTATCCTCATCTTAAAATTTAAAATTATAAATATTTTTGCAATGAATTTGGTTCATAGTTTGGGAACCCCTTAACTAGTCCCATTATGCTGAGTTTCATCATGATTTCTTGAGTGGTAACTATGTGTAAAACACTATAATTCCCCGCATGACATCAGTTCATTTTCCAGTACCACGCATTGACTAGAACCATTTTACTAAACAGGAAACCAAGATGTATAGAGGCCAAGTAACTTTCCAATGGTGAACCAGCTAGGAAGAAATAGATTCAAAATTTATATCCATTCTCATTAACCTCAAAGTTTGTGCAACTAACCATTAAACCACATTGCATCTTAATGTACACCTAATGCAGCACCAGAAGGCTATATGAGAAAGTAAATTTCTTTTGTTTGAGGAATCGCTACTGGTTTGCCAGAAATTCACTTGGGTGGCAGTGCTCTGAGACATCTGTTACTCTCTGTCATTAGCCCAACCATCATAATTACACACCCACTGAAATAATCACAAGATGCTTCAGGGCTGACCTTGCAATGTTGTTAGTCACTCTGTTGCTGAACTTGTATCTTGTTAAAGAAATTCTGAGTTGTGGATGATGGGGGAAAGAAAAATTAGTATCTAGGATCATATAATTTCAGAGCTGTAATTAAAGATAATCTAATGTAATGATTCATAATATTTTCTAGCTGACATGATGGGGTCACGATCCCTTTGAGAATCTGGTGAAAGACATGGCAGTACAGTGTTGTGCTGGCTGACCTTCGACTAATCTCTACTTGGAGGTAGTTCCAAGTTCAGCAGGAGGCAGGGGGTCCCCTCCTTCAATGATACTCCCTCTTCCTATACCCTGGCAGCAAGAACAGGGACACATCAGACACCCTTGGTCAGGGCTTTGATTCTTGAGGGTGAAAGCAAAGGCACAGCGTCCGTGGGCAACATGGGAAGTGCAACAGCATAGCAATGTCTGGGAGCCATGAAGCTCAGCATGCAGTGGCTGACATTCAGAAGTGATGGCAGCAGGAACTGGTCCTTGGCAGTGACTTTCTTCCCCAGGTTGCTGCAGGAGCTAATTGTTCAAAGTTGCATTCGGAGTCTAAAGCCTTCTAATAAAATATTTTTTATCCCTTTTAATGAAGTTGGTTTCTTTGTTTGCAATCAAGAACCATAACTGGCAGAACACAGATCTGTCCCTGGAAAGATATACCAATACACACTTTTTAGGTAAAATTTCAGAAGGATCCATGACTTCCTTCAATTTATTTAATAGATGAGGAAACTCAAGCATGGTGGGGCTAAATGATTTTTTCCCAAGGCCAACTCTCTATCTATTAGTAGTGTTGGTTTTAGAACCTAGATTTTCTGAACTCCAGTCACCTTCCGATGTGCATAAATGCTCTAATATTTTTCATGGGTGGATGTGCAAATGATTCCAATAATGCAGGCTGTGGGGAGAGAGAAGCAAACTGTAGTACCATCAGCAGTGCGGTCTGGATATGGTGAACTGTTCTTTCACAGACAGATGTGGGAAGCCATGATCATCAGTTGCATTATTCCTGAGCGGCAATGCATTCCAGTTACACAGACAGAATCAGTTTCTACGTTTCAGGGCATACGTATTTATGGTGACAAATTTATTCACATTTTAAGGCATATAATAATTTTCCTGAATATGCTTTATTGGCTTCTGTGCCTCTTCAGAAAAGATGAACTAAACACTGGCATATGTGTTCAGATTTCAACATTCCATTGTTTTCATTGCGGATAATTTCTGTCCTCTATTTTTGTGTAAAGTTATACAATAAAGTGTTAATATTCTGCATCAGCACATTTTCTTTCCTGATAAATTACAATCCACTATCTTTTTTAAATGTCAGAGAATATATTAACCAATGTCCAATTCTTTTTTCACCATGTATCTATTGGAGTTTTAAAATGACTAATATTAAGGCAACTATGAGATGAATTAACTTTTTGCATGTAATCCTAATATAGTTTATAAGATGCAGTGGCTTCTGACAAAAATCAAAAATAATGCATTAGGATGGGCACAAAAAATAGAATAAGACGTACTGTTTGGTAGCACAATAGGGTGACTACAGTCAGTAATAACAATTGTATATTTTAAAATAACTTACAAAGTGTAACTGAATTATTTGTAACTCAAAAGGATAAATGCTTGAGAGGGTAACCCATTCTCCATGGTGTACTTATTTCAAATTTCATCCTTTGTCAAAACATTTCATATCTCCCACAAATACATACACCTACTATATATCCACAAAATTTTTTAAAAATTTAAAAATTAAAATACAATGCATAAGGAAAGGCTAATTTATTGCAGACAGAGAGGTTAAAAAAAAAAGAGTAAATTCTTCATGCACTCCATATTTTTTTGTTTGTTTTTTTAGAGACAGAGTCTTGCTCTGTCACCCAGGTTGGAGTGCAGTGGTGTGATCTCAGCTCACCGCCTCCTGGGTTCAAGCAATTCTCCTGCCTCAGCCTCCTGAGCAGCTGGGACTACAGGCACAACCCACCGTGCCCAGCTAATTTTTGTAAGTTTATTATTTTGCTGCCTCAGTTCACAGCTTCTATTTAGCCTCTACCACGAGTCACTACCAATTTTGTTTCAGTCATTATCGTATACCTATCAGGTATATTTCCAATCATTCTTCAAGGTCCAAAGAAAACTTCAACAAATCTGTGACACTGACACCCTCTGACTCACACACCTTCACAAATTCAATAAAATTAACTATGTTTCTTACGTGTCCTCATATTTTTTTTTTTTTGGCAGAGTCTCACTCTGTCACCCATGCTGGAGTGCGGCGAGTGCAGTGTTGCAATCTTGGGTCACTGCAACCTCCGTCTCCTGGATTCAAGCAATTCTCTTACTTCATTCTCCAGAGTAGCTCGGATTGCAAGCATGCACCACCACGCCCAGCTGATTTTTTTTTTTTTCTATTTTTAGTAGAGACAGGGTTACACCATGTTGGCCAAGCTAGTTTCGAACTCCTGGCCTCAAGCAATCCACCTGCCTTGGCCTCCCAAAGTGCTGAGATCACAGGTGTGAGCCACTATGCCCAGCCATCATAATGTTTTGAATCAATATTTATTGAACACGTGCATTAAACAATAATCATATATAAATACTATAGAAATATTTACACAATACATGAGCATTAATGGTAGAAATTGAATTTGAAATAGTATATCTCTCCCAGAATAGATATTCATTTCCAATTGCCTGAATACCTTCATTTGTGTTTTCCATGGTTAGATCAATTAAATATGTCCCATGACAAACTCATCATCTGTATTCACAAACCTACTCCTCTTCTTGGGTCTTTTGTGAAATTTCACATAATCCACTTTCATAAAACATATGATTATGTAATTCCCTTGCATAAATCCCTCTGATGGCCCCACGTAACCTTCAAAGCAAAGACTAGATTCTTCAACAGAGTTTTCCACATAAGGTCCAACTTACCTTTCCAAGCATATATCCAGGAATTATTGCGCACTCATGTTCAGAGAGTTTATGTTCCCTATTTCCTCCCTCTGTGGTGCTCACCGCCATTTTCTCTGTAAAGTCCTACTCAGTGTCCCATAGCCAGCCCAAATCTAATCTCCTCTCTAAAACCTTCCTTGCCATCCCTGTTTGGTTACCTGGAAGAACTGTCACCTCTCTGATCCCACAGCCCTTTGTCTATACCCCTAGTAGAACACTGAATGCAAAGTTTAAACTAGATAAGCAAGTGCCTCAACCCAATTGTAAGTGATAAAATCACTATGGTCCACACTAACAGTAAGATTTGTATCTTGTTAGCAGCCAACTAAGTTCTCCCTTAATGTAGTAGAAGGACGCTGACATACATGTTTATTGACTTGATTTCAGATAAGAAATTGAGTCCAATCTTTTTCTTTTGTTTACTAAATGATATTATTATTATTTCAGTGATTGTTTTACTGCTATGGAGATACAACTGTGGCTTCTGAAATCGATATCAAATTAATACTCTCATATATGAGAAAGAAGGATAATGGAAATCTGCCTTTCCAGCACTGTGCTATTTTATACAACATATTTAAAAGAAAATGTAAAAAAAGAGACACCCAAAGAAATAAAAATAAAGCAAGTAATTTGCAAGGCGACAATTCAGTAACAGACAGAAAGGAGCATAGTAGTAACTGTGTGAGAAGAAATTAATTCAGCCAATATCATCAATATCATCCAACCAAACTTATCTGAAATTTACTCTACACTGAGTCTGCCTCCTCTTATTAAGTTTTAATAAAGTAGATAATCTTTAGGCACATACAAAATCATTCCAATGATATCATTTCATAAAGAACTGCAATTTTTATGAATTATATTTTAAAGCTCATTATAAGCTATCAAAGAAGAATAATGAACTAAGGCAGATTTTTAGAAGTTCCGATCAAAATAGATTTTACTTAAAAATTCAAACAAGCTCAGACTCTGAACTTGTGTAAAATACAGACAAATTATAAGTCAAGATATAAGCACAATTTATAGCTCTATGTGCAGGTAATCATTTTAATAAAAACTCATAATTTAAATCTCTTTAAATTTATATTTTCCCAGAATCATTAAGATATAAGATTCAGAAAAAGTGTCTATTTTCACCTTAGAATATGTTTTTTTCGTAAGAACTAGATTAAAATGTGAAAACCTTGATTCACTTACTCCAAAATATTTTATATAAAATTCAACAAATATTTAAGAATTTGTTTTGTATGAAATGCATGATTAGATATGGGAGTGCATTGTTAAATAAAAGATATATATATGCCTCTAAAGTCTGCGATTCTATAGCATTTATCTCATTTTACTGCATATTGACTACCAAAAATGTGGAGGAATGATTGATTATATCACCAAAATTAAACCCTAAATATTTTGACCAGCATTACTAATTTCATAATAAAAAAATGCTACTAGTATAAAACTAAAAGATCACAATATATTTAATAATTGCTTTATAGAATATATAGACAGCTAAAATTTACTAGGACAGGATCTCATTCTAACCTTAAGCCCAATCTTCTATATAACTATCTCAAAATATTTAAAGTATTCATTAAAGAGGAAGCTTAACATTTTAGAATGTTATATGTATTCTTGAATAGCATTTTGTATATTGAATATATTATATGTAAAACTAATTCTGGAAATAAAACTCTGCTCTTGGTTTATAAAATAGTTGCCACTTGAATATTTGTCTGAGGCCCTTCCAGACCTCACCTATAGACCACAGCACCCTCTCCCACTAGCAATGAACTGCCTTCAAAAATTATCTCAACATAATCCACATTATCTCATTCTTACCTTAAACCCAATCTTCTATATAGATATCTCAAAATCTTTAAAGTATTCATTAAACTGGAAGCTTAAAATTTTAGAATGCTATGTGTAATCTTGAATAGCATTTTAATGCTATTAGATTGAACATATTATATGAAAAAATAATTCTGGAAGTAAAAACTCTGCTCTGGGTTTATAAATCAGTCAGCACTTGAATATTTGTCTAAAGTTCTTCCAGACCTCACCTATAGACCACAGCACCCCCTCTGACTAACAATGAGCTGCCTTCAAAAATTATCTTGGCATAATCCATGAAAAATATATCACATTATTTTTTCTCTTTATATGGGTGGCATATATGAGAGATTAAACCTCAAAGGTAGCTAAAAAGAGAAGCAGGAGAATAAGGAGGAGGAGGAAAAGGAGGCTTAGCTAGAACTGCTTCATTCTAATAGGGGAACACCATGGTGGTGGTGGTTGCTGGGAGGAGTAACATAGGAACGGTGCAAAACATAGATGAGTAAAAGATAGAAAGCACCTTGTGTTGCAAAAGCATAGCAGCAAAGCACAATTTAAAGTAAACTTCTCGAAAAGAAGCTTGCTGTTGTTCTCTTAACTCCAGTCTCATCTCAACCCAATCCAATTATCTCAAGATGCTGCTATGTGACAAGTACTTCCTCAGCAACGTCTCCAATGACTCCAACACAGTGGCCAATGCTCTGTACCATCTTATATAACCTCTCGGAAGCTTCTGAGAGTTGACCTGGCCCTTTTGGGAAACACTTTCTTCTATTACCTATTATTAGATTATGAATTCTTCTTAGGCTATATTACTGGATTCTCATCTTTATACAAATATCTAAATCTTGGATTGACCCATGGCTCAGCCCTAAACCTTCTTTCCTCTATATTTTCCAAAATTTCCTGTTATCCCATGGATTAAACAACTGTCTTACATGATGAACACTGTCAAATATATCACAGGCCTAGAGTCATCCCCTGAGAAGACACTATTCTATAAAATTGCTTAAATAATAATGTCAACAGGTATATATAATAATCCTTTCAAAAGCTATCCAACATTATGTTTAACAGGGAATGATCTAAGTTAGAGATGGAAGATGCTTATAATAACCATTGCTATAGTTTAAGTGCAATTTAATAAAAATTAGATAAATAATATAATAAAGAGCCAAGATCATTATTAGCAGATGGTCTGTCTTTATGCCTAAGATTTTAAAAATTACGAATGCATTTAAAGTAATAAAACATTTTGGCAAGGTGTCTTGTGACAAAATTAACATACAGAAATGATAAAATTTTTATGTGTCAACACTAACCCAACTTAATGGAAAATTGTTTCATGTACAAAAATATCAGCAATGTAAAATAAATGAACTTATAAAACATTGCACTATAAAGTCATAGTGAGGGTCATAGGAGAAGACTTATAATTTTAAAAAGGACATACTTTCTTATTGAGTAAGAAAAGTGTCTGATTTTTTCCTGAATTAATAAATCAGTATTGTACCAATCAAACTCACTGAATATTTTCAAGTTGATGAAATGATTCTCAAATTTGTCTGAAATAACAAGTATGGTAATATTCAGGAATACTTTTAAAAATAGAGTCTGTGTGCATCTATGGAAGATAAGTGGAGAAATGTCATAACGGGTAAGTTGAACAATGTAAAATGACGCTTTTTATAAGTCAAAAATAGCCAGACATCACCAATTTTACATTATTAAACTAAATAAAATGTCCTCTAACTATAGTAAAGTGTTTTACTAGTGAAAAAGGAAGAAAGAGGAAGAGAGAAAAAAATGTTAAAGGAAATGCACACACTTAATAATAATTGGTTGGTGCTGATGATAAACATTTTAAAATCTTCCATTTGGATTAGGAATAAGAAAAAGATAAATTTCTCTTTTAGTTCTATTCAATATTGCACTAGGTATCTTTGTTGGTAGAATATGGTAAGGATAAAAAGATGACATAAAGAATTGAAAGAAGGAAACAAAAATTACTTAGCCAAAAACTGTGCATGTAGACAATGCAAAAACTACTAACAAATAATATGGATTATTAAGAGAGTATATTAGTTGTCCTATAGCAAACATATATACAAAAATAAATCACATATGTATATACAGCATTATACAAATGAAAACTGAGATTTAAATGTGAAGAAATACTGTATGTTTATTATTCAATATTGTTAAAATAACAAATGTCCCCTAATTGATCTATAGCTTCAATATAATTACAACCAAAATCTTACCAGGATTTTTTAAAGCTTAAAAGCCAATTATAACATTTATACAGAAATGGAAAGCACCAATAACCAAAATACTTATGAACAAGAAAAAGGTAGAAATACCTTTTGAAATAGATATCAAGGCTTATTTTAAAGGCATAGTAATTTTAAAAGTTGGATTTTGGTGGAGGTGGAGACCAAGTAGAATAGAATAGAGAATCCAGAAACAGCCCCTTGCATATACGAATACCGGATTAGAACAAGGTGACACTCAAAAGCAATAAAGGAAAGATGACCTTTCACATAAATGGTGCTAGAGTAAATAACTAAAAAAGAAAATATTAACCATTTGAATTATAATGAGGAGCTTTAGTACATTAGAAAATAAGAGAGTGAAAAGGTGAGCCACAGAATGAGAGATGATATCAGTGACCCACATATCTGACAACTGTCTCATATCCAAACTATTTAAAGAAGTCTAACGACAACAACAACAACAACAATGACAACAAATACATAAAATCCACTAAAGACATGGGCAGGAGATCTGAATGGGCACTTCAGAAAATGGGATTGTATGGCCAGTAAATGTATAAAAATACACTCCTCCTCTTATTCATATGGGAAATACAAACTAAACCACAAAAAGATTCCATCACAAACCAATTAGCATAGCAAACATTTTAAAACTGACCCTAATAAGCATTGGCAATGGTTTGGAAATACCAGACAAGTCTTTTGCAGAGGGCGAGAATATAAATTGGTAGAATATTTTGGGGATTGTTTGGCATTATCTAGTGAAGTTGGCATGCATAATCTAAGAATCAGCAATTCAATTCTTGGTTAAGTTCCCTAGAGAAAAGCATACACATGTGAAACAGGGTATGTTCCAGAATAATCATAGCAACATTATGCTTAGCAACTTCAAAGGAGAAACGCCTGAAGTGTTCATCAATTGTGGAATACTTGCATATCAGCTATATTCTTAAATGAAACACTACAGTAATTAAAAGAAAGAATTGCAAATACATGCAACGTACTGCCTGAATCTTAAGAATATAATGTAGAGTGCGATAACTCAGTCATAAAACAATGCATGCTGTTTGATGAATTCCAAAAAAGTCAAATCTAACTATCATACTGTCTGGGAATATATAACTAGGTGGAAAACTTTAAAGAAAGTTTTGGAGGTGATTACTATGAACATGAGCATAAAGGTTATCTTTTTAGGCAGAGAGTATGCTGATTCCAGAGAAGTGAGAATGGAGCTTTTGGGATTCTGGCATTCTTCTATTTCTGAACCTGGGCATGTGATTACTTTATAATGATTCATAATGCTATAAATTTATGTTATATACTTTTCTGGGCATAATGGATTATTCAAAAAATAAGTTTGATAAAATTGGTGAGTCATGTTTCAAAAATATTCATCCCCTTCACTTAACTCCTTACAACTAAATACATTTCCAGGGGTTTCAACATTCAAATTTAAAAGTTTAAGTCATAAAACTAGACAAGAATATAGGTGAGAGTTTTCATAACAGTTGGGTGAGAAAAACTATTCTAAATATGACACCAAATTAGAAATATAAAGGACAACATTAATAAATTTGACCATAAAATATTCAATATTCAATTTCTATAGAGCAACAAATAACCTAAGCAAGACTAAAATATAAATGATAAATAAGGACAAAATATTTGTACAAATAATACAGACACTAAGAAAACACTACTACATGTATGATCTAAAGTAAAAACAACTAATAATAAATTAGCAAAAGAAAAATGAACCAAGGACGAAAATGGGTTCTTCACAATAGAAGTAATATGCATTGATCATTATGAATATGAAATTACTTTTATCTTTTAGTAAACACCATGGAAATTAACTGCTAACTTGAAATAATTACACTTTTTTTGGAAAGTTACCACGTTCATTGAAATATTTGAAACTTCTGAAATCTTTGTTACTAAATTTTACTTGATATAGCCTGGAAGAAATTCTCATTCACAGATTTTTTGGAAAGTTATCCATAGGATACTGCAATATTTATATAAACAAAATACTATTATTTTAATACTAGAAAGACAAAGTCGAACTTTTCTTCTGCTTATAGGGTAAGTCAGTATAACTAAAGTGTAAGATAAAATGAAAAAGAGTAGCTTGTGACCTTTATAAAATGCAGATTGCCTCATTTGCATTATTACAAATAGAAAGATTAAAACTGTAGTAATTTCATTGGTTTACATCCTGATTAATTGCTGGAGTGCAGTTACAGTAGAAATAATCATTTAATCATTTCATAAAATCGGAGACAGACATAGAAGAGTAACGAAGGGTGATCAAGCCCAACTAGCTCCACAATTTACAGATGTGGAAAACTGAAATTCTGAGAGTGACATAATACGTGATTTGCTCAAAATTATAGAGTGAACCAAAGATGTTTAGGTCATCCCTCAAGGTCAGAGGGTAAAAGAAGAAACGGAAAGGTCATCTGTTTTTCCACAATCACTTATTTAACTATTGTCTGTCTTATTTTTTAATAGGTAAAAATTCTTGGATGAGTCATATTTGGAAGCATTGCCTTATGGAAAGGTGTCAATTTCTGGTAGAGGTTAATTTTCTAAAACTGGTATAAGGTAAAGATTGTGAAATTGTGAAGTGTGACATTTGTTTTTCGAGCTATATTCCTCTTCCTCTTTTCTCTCCCTCTCTGCCTCTTCTTGATCCTCTCTCTACACCCTCCCTTTCCCATCTGAGTATTCTCTCCCAGCACACACACACACTCACACACTCACACACACACACACACACACACACCACCTTCACTCCTTCCCTCTTTCTTCCAGGTTTTTCTTTTCTTCTTGAATTCCCCCTTTTTCATAATCTCAACCACAACCAGTATCTCAAGCCTTAGACTTTGACATCTCCTTCCCTCACTTTCTTTGATTTTCTCCTTTTAAGGTCTCATTTCCACAGGACACAGGCTTCAAACCAGCAGGGACTAAGTTTCTAGATCTTAGATGGGGAGATAAGAAGACAAAGAAGACAGACACAGCCGCCCACTAACCTCACGGATTAACAATCAAGAGAGTCCTCAGATAACTAATTCAGGAAAGTCATTCTTTATTCAGGACCAATTACATCTCTTCTGCATGACCACCAGTAACATTTTTGCACATTTGTGAAAGGGTGAAAATCTGCAAAGTCAGAAGCCACAGGGTAGATGCCTGGACTTGAACTGCTAGTGTTAAAAATTGTAATCATCTCCAGAAACTATGACTGAATATGCGACACACACACACACACACACAGAGGCACATGCACACACATACACACACACATTTCATCCCTATATGGTCACATTTAAAGTGTTCAGCTGAAGAATACTAACTTCCTTCTAACTACCCCACATAGAGAACACACATGTTCTTGCTCAAGAATAGGTTCAGCAGGGCTCACAATCTTAAATGTCTGCATTACTTTGATCATTCCCCAGACACATTTTGACTATCAACTATGGGGTAAGTATCATGCTAGATATTGAGATACAAAAGAAAGATGTTTAAACACTTTTACTAGCAGAGGAAATGAAGATAAAATGCACACGCACACAGGGCCGGCAGGGTTAGAGAAAGTTTCTGGCAAAGATAATGTGGGGTTGAGCCTTAACGTGTTTGTTTAAGTGTGTAAAAGGGAAATACATTTTGTGGCACACATAACAATTAAAATCGTGGGCACTAACTTTTAACAGGTCTGGATTTTAATCTTGGCGCATACACAACTAAATGTGATTCCTTGGAAGAACAAGTTAAACTTCATTCATTGTGGCTGCATAATGGGAGTAAAAATAATACCCATAGCACAGGATGATTTTAAGGGCTAAATGTTGCAATGTGCACAAACTACACAGTACAGGGCTTGGCACATAGTAAGTGTTCAACAAATATTAGATATTATTATCATTATATTTTGATAAATAAAACACAGCTGGGAGGCTTGGAGTTCAATTACTCACATACAATTTGTTCACTTCCTTTTTCATTGTACTTTTCTGTGCAAACAAAAAATAAGTGTATTCCCCGACCCAGAATGAGATGATTTCAGGAGACCACTGTATCATCAAATGCACCTGCTGCGGTGGTAACAGCAGGCACACTCTCCATGACCTTATTTTTTTTTTCACTTTTTAAAATGATAAAAACCACACTTGCAGTACATGCTCAATAGTTGGGGAGTAATTAGAGGCTCACATAAAACAGAAAATAGATGAGCACTTTACTAACACAGTCCTTCTTTGCCTAAAATAATAGGTTTGCCATAGCAACCTGATTGCACTAGAAAAAGCGCCTGCCAAATGCATCCTAAGTTCCCTTGCAATTTCTATGAGAAGGAATTAAACACTTGAGAACTATAATATTCTGTACCATTTCAGCTAAGTACAAATATTTTTGTGAGAATAAAGTAATCTTCCTTCAGACATTTGAAAGTGAAGAGGCACCTTCACCTTCCATTTCAAAACAGGCAGCAAAACTTCTTATAATGCAAGCCACGTTGACATTACAGATCAATCATTAGCCAAGAAAAAGTTGCTCATGACTTTAAAATGCAGATAAATGTCAATTCTTCTATTTGTGTTTTCTTAGTACACAAGGATTAAAGTAATTAATCATGGACTATGTGAGGAACCAAGACATTTAAGCAAATGCTGTACTAATATAATTTTCTCTTCTCTGTCTTAGAGTGTCTAAAATTGAAAATGGGAAGAGAAATACCAGGCCACACTCATCTCTAAAGGTTTTCTAAACTATGGAGCAAAATATGACAGAGGAGGTCATTTAGTACTCTAACAGATTATCTCGTTATTTGAACCTTAAGGTGGCTTCTACAACAACACCAAAAACTATTCAAGATTCACTTTTTTCTAACAAAAAGGCTATAAATTAGGCAGTAATATTATACTCACATACAAAAGTAACTTTGATACTGAGCGACAGGTCCAAGTTTAAAAAGTCAATGAATGACTGAGCTAGGATATGTAGAGCTGAAGTTCTTGACCAGTGTAGTCCACCATGAAGCAGCCCATGTAAATTAGAGTAAAAAATCTCCTTTTTTTCTAGCTGGCAAACCCCACTGATTGGTCATCAGGCAGTGCCCTGCTTCTGAAACACAGCTATGGATTTCTGAATACGTAAGTCCTATGAAATTCTGGCTGATCTTTGACATTGACTTTAATGATTTCATTCCAGACTGTAAACAAACACACTCAACTGTAATTAACCATAAAATTACTTTATGAGATAAATGCTGAAGGAGACACACAGGCAATCAATGCCATTCACCAGTGAAAGAAAGTGTGGTCATTGACATAATCAGATAAAGGTTTCTATAGAAAGTGTTTCTCGGCCAGGTGCGGTGGCTCACGCCTGTAATCCTAGCACTTTTGGAAGTCTGAGGCAGTTGGATCACGAGGTCAGGACATGGAGACCATCCTGGCTAACATGGTGAAACCCCATCTCTACTAAAAATACAAAAAATTATCTGGGCGTGGTGGCACGTGCCTGTAATCCCAGCTACTCAGGAGGCTGAGGCAGGAGAATCACTTGAACCGGTAGTCCGAGGTTGCAGATCACACCACTGCACTCCGGCCTGGGCAACAGTGAGACTCTGACTCAAAAAAAAAAAAAAAAAAAATGTTTCTTGAAGATGAGTTTATTTGGGGAAAGGAGAAAGGAGGAGTAAGGTAGAATCAGGCCCTAGTCACTCTGAACTTCTTGGTACTGACGCTTTAAAACATTAAAAAGTGGGCCGGGCACAGTGGCTCATGCCTGTAATCCTAGCACTTTGGGATGCCGAGGCGGGTGGATCACCTAAGGTCGGGAGTTTGAGACTAGCCTGGCCAACATGGTGAAACCCAGTCTCTACTAAAAATACACAAAATTAGCTAGACATGGTGGTGAGCGCCTGTAGTCCCAGCTACTGAGAAGACTGAAGCAGGAGAATTGCCTGAACCCAGGAGGCGGAGGTTGCAGTGAGCCAAGATCATGTCACTGTATTTCAGCCTGAGCAACAAAATGAGACTCCAATTCAAAAAAAAAAAAAAAAAAAGTGTCAGTGAATCTATCACTTCCTTAATACACATTTCAGATTTTAGGAGTGCTAATTAAACTGCTTTCTTCCCAAATATGCGATAATTAGCAAATATATCTTACAATTTGACCAATGAAATCAATAGAAAAATACATAACATACTTTCCCTCACAAATAGGCTAATCTTTTAAAATTAAGAAAAATTTACCATAAAACAACAGTTTCTTCTAGCCTATCTTTTATTAGTCTTTGTTTTTGACTCTACCAAAATATACTTCCCCAAGTCGCAGACATTAGAAAGAATATTGCATACATATGAGTTTACACATATGTGAGAATGTACGTGTATATGTACATGTGAATTTGGGATGATGCAAATTCATGTGAGCAACTTATCCTCAAATAGTTTATGCAAAAAAGCTCTTTGTACTATTCTTAAGTCTTCTTTCTAAGTTTGAAATTATTTCAAAATAAAAAATAGTTTATAATTTAAAAATACATAAGTAAAACTCTATACATAATTTATGTAGTCAAACGGTATTTTCAAAAATAAGGTCGTATCAATAATCATATATACACCTACTCATACATTTTATATCCAATTTTGGAAAACAGTTTTTAGAATCATATTCAGGATGTAAGCCGTTTTTATCTATGAAGCCGTGTCAAACATAAGCAGAGCCTGGGAACTGTATAGCCCCAAATGCCAGAAACATAATAAGCTTAAGTGTAAGGATATAGTAAATTTGCTTTAACTTTGTCATTTTACAGCACATTCATCATAGGTAGGATTAATAAGTAAGAGTTACAGAGAAGTAGAGTTTAACATACTATAATAAATAGGATTCTACCAACCAGAGTAGTCCTGAATGGAATGGATTAGCACAAGGGGAATACATTTCTCCTCACGGATAGAAGTGAAGCCAGGAAGTTCGTATTTCATAAAGGTTGATCGTTTGTGCTCTGGAGTATGAGAGATCTAGGAGAGAATTCCCTATCTACCACTTAAAAGCGCTATAATTTTAGGAAATAATGATCCTCCCTATTTCCAAAAATTCAAAATTAAGAGTATCTACATAACTGCCTTTAAGGAGGTTGAAATAGAAATCTGTTTTCACAAGTACTACTATTTGGATTTTCTGGGTACCACTGTGATATAAGGTTGTGGTACAGTGCCTGAACAGCTTTTGAAAATTCAAGGACTATATAACCTAAAGAGTAAAAGCCTTCCACAAATAGACCTACACATATTATATTTTATATTTTTGTATATGAAAGTGGTATATGGTTTTTTCACACCTAATAGGTTTCTCATTCTACAATGAATTTCTGCTTTCTTCTTTTTTCCCCTCTGCCAACAATATGTTTCAGATAACTCATGCTTCCTCTATTAAGTAGTGCTAATTCTTTATTTATATATTTATTTATTTAGAGACAGAGTCTCACTCTGTCACCCAGGCTTGAGTGCAGCAGTGTGATCTCGACTCACTGCAACCTCCACCTCCCAGGTTCAAGCAATTCTCGTGCCTCAGCATCCCGAGTAGCTAGGATTACAGGCATGTGCCACCACGTCCAGCTAATTTTTGTATTTTTAATAGAGATGTAGTTTCAACTGGAGTTGGCTGGTCTCCAACTCCTGGCCTCAACTGATCCACCCACCTCAGCCTCCCAAACTGCTGGGATTACAGGTGTGAGTCAATGTGCCCGGTCAGTAATGTTACCATGCTTCTTTAATTTAATGGTAATTTAAATAATATCTTAAAAGAATATCTTATACTGACATTATTCTTCAACAGACTCCTTTTGCACCTTGAAGTCCTATTGGAATTTTTGTCTCTATTGTAAGAAATAATTTTTAGATTAGCAAAAATCCAATAAACAGTATTAAGTAAACCCAAAGGCAACCAGGATTTAAGTGGCCAAGATACTAGAGAAAAGAGGACCATTGGAAAGTGACTTCTACCTTCTATCCAAATAATCTCTTTGATGCATTTGTCAATTCTGAAACTATTCGGGGCAAGAGGTTGAAATGCCAAGGACAAAACAATATCTAAAATATGAATAAACGAGGCAGAGCTTTTGGCTTTTCGCTCTTGCTGCAAATACAAGTTTAATAAGCAGAAGAAAGGAGAGAGGAGAGCAGCTGTCTCTCTCTTGCCAGAGAGAGGTGTCTGAAAAGGAAAGACCTGCTGGTGGACCTGCTGGATTCTATAGGCAAGCTTGAGAAGGCGATGTCTGATTTATGTAGGACCCACAGATTGATTGCATCAGGTGTGACATTTACGTTGTGTGTGGTAAGGCTGGTCGCCGCATCCTAATCTTATTAGGCCAATGGGCTTTCCACTTGGCCAGCGCCATCTTGTTTGCTCCTTACTCTACTTGTGGCTGGCAAAGGGAGGATGGAGCCGCCATTTTGAACATACCTATTCCCAGGTAGTTTCTTTATATTGGCACAACTGCCGGCAACAGGCTGCTGTTTGTAAGAAAATAAAATGATTTGGGGGCTGCTTTTCATTACAAGGAAAACTTTACTGAGGACTCCCATATTCTCACTGTCTGCCTAAGTAATTTCTTCTTAACTCCTGTATCAGAAGAATTCAAGATCCAGTCTAGGCTACAGATAGGTAATAAAAAAGAAAAAACAATGCACAGGGCCACCATCTAACAAGTATATTATAGTTTTTCTTTAGAAACATAATTTTTCTCTCTACAGTCATCCCAATCTTTACTAAAGATAATAAGACTAATTTGTTTGTAAAATAAGTTTAATTTTGTCAAATGTGACTGAATTATTTACATAAATGCAGCAAGAATAGTGATTAAACACATAGTAATCTCAGATTGGGCCCTTAAATATCTCTTGAGACTAAAAAGCCAAACCAAGGCAGTCTTCAGGTTTTGTCTGTAGTACCTATAAACAACTTAAATATCACATCTCAGTCAAAACCTTTGTAATATAGGCGATATTTCCAGTTCTACACTGTTATAAAGAGAGCAGATTCTTATTGAATTTATGCAAATATACTGCCATTAAAAAATATAAGAATACTCATGCAGTTCTGAATTTTGATGGGATCAAATAGGGATAAAAAGTAAATTTTTCCACTTTTGTTTACAAAGGTATACTTTACCAAATAGCCGTAAACTATAGTTAGCTTAAGAGACAAAGTTTCCTTAAATCTGCAACTGAAACATTTAAGAACCAACAATGTTTCAAATAAAAGTCATAAGACATCATCTTCATTAGTTATCTCACTTCATGTAATTAATTTTCATTCTGCTTGATTTTGATTAGCAGTTTCATGAATGTATCAGTTTCTTTATCAGAGTTCTGGAAATTTTTGGTTGGCCTACCGAGGTTAGGGTTATTAGAAACCTGTAAGCAAGAGTAGTTACCAGTCTTTTCTAGGCATATGAATGCAGATGTGTTTAGAGAAGAAACAAAAATGTAACTGTAGATGACAAAGATTTAGAATAACTATGGTTTAAAAATCTGATGAATTTGAACTCTGTAGAGTTCATTATGATAATGACACAATTGATGAAGAAATTCAGTTATTTCTATCGCATATAACATTTTAAGGTAACAACCAGAATGATGGTTGACAGCATCCAACCAGAGCCATCAGACTTCTATAAATTTTACATAATCTTTAGAACATTCACATCAATAACATATTCATATAAATATAACTTGAAAAAGATTTAGCATCACTCTATTATTTGACAATGCTTCCCAGACAACCCAACATATTAAATAAGCCTAATTCGTTTAATAACTCTTTCATAAGATGAGAGACACATCCTTCAGAATTTCCTGACTAGAAATTCCCAAAGTTAATTTGAAGTCAAAAAGACTTAATTTAGAACTTTGATACTGGGGAAGCTTGCCAAAGATATCAAAAGGTTTAAAACATTTAATTAAAACAGAATCACATGTCATCGTGAAATAATAGTTATTCACTTAACTAGAGTGACAAAAAATGTCAAAAATAAATACAGAAAATTACAAGGATGTAAGAAAACTTTAACTCTTTCAAAGCTCAGTTTTCCTCACTAATGAAAAATCTAGTAAGACAACATAAAGCACAGGGAATTATCTTGATAAAACACAAAATATTTGTTTCTTAGGCCCATCACCAAAAGGTTTAAAAACACACACAAATACAAACCTCCTGCACTGTGATTGTGTCTCCTTATGGAAGTCCATTTAAATAACCTGGAAGTTGAACCCAATGAAAAGATACCAGAATTCTCGAAGACACTGGAATTGACTGCCCGAGATTATGAGTGCAGCTGATATCATAGAAGTAAACAAGAAAACGAGTACCTTGAGCAGGGTAATTTGTGGCTCTTACAAAAAGTAAAAGCATGCACAATTGCCTCATTACATGGAACAATTCAGACACATCAAGAAAAGCCAAGAGAACAGAATCAAGTTATCCCAGAGGAAGACATTGCTCTTTGGGCCTTCAAGACATTTTCCAGTATCAGACCACAGAGGCAGAGTAAGAACTGGAGGGGGAAAAAAAGGCAGTAGCAGCTGACTAAAATGTTAATGGAGAGAGTCATGACTTTAACACTATGAAAAGATGTACCTCTGCAGGAAGAGAAGGAGGAAGAGCTAGAGGCCATCATGTGTGACCTGCAAATTATGTGCAGTGAGATACAGCAAAAAGTTGAACTTCTGAGACAGGAATCTGAAAAGCTTCAAGAGGAAACTCCATTTTGTGAAATTAAATTGGTATTTTAAAAGAAGAACGTAGCAATTTTAATCTGGAATTGGGAAAAATAAATAGAAACGGACAAAACATGCAGTTCAGAAAATGATCGAAAATTAAAAGAAAAAAATTTTACAATTAAAAATAAAAACTTTCTGCAAATTTCACTGAGAGCAGATCAATAATCCAAGAAAACTGTGTTGCTTTAAACACAGAGGACTAGATTCTGGTTTTGTATCAGTGTATTAATGTTCAATTTTAGAAAGAATTGTAAACAATTTTAACTTAAGCCAACTTGATTGCACACAAATTCCTTTCATAAGATTATACTTTACAAACCTTTGCATTCTCCTCAGACCTTTTATGACTTGGTTAAGCCTTCAGTTTTCTCCTATATTTTCTTCTTTTTAAATTCTACCTTAGCACAAACATTTATTTTTCTTATTTCCCTTTATCATTCTAACCACACAATATTATTTTTCATATTATTCACTTTCTGCTTTTAACTTCTTTACCTAAAAACACTTCCTCATAACCTTCTTTGCAGCCCTCTCTCTCCCCTAATTACTGGCTTCTTTTTGCTTTATTGTTACTTCTTTTAATACTTTGAAATAACCCTTAAATTAGACAAAATTATCCTTTCTTCCCTACCAAAATTTAAATATTTCCCATGTTTATGAGTTTTTTTTTTTAACAAAAAAGGTATCTTACTTCTCTGTACAATTTACATATAGAATTATATATATATATTAATTAAAAGGTTTAACTCTTTGTAGCTTTAATTTCTAGTTAAAGACTAGGAGGTAAGCATTGTGAACGATTTGTCATATACCAACAGCTTATGAATATATATCTTATAACTTCTAGGAATGTGTGCTTCCTCATAGAACAAATTTTTAATGTGAAACATTATATAATTTTTAATAGATCCAAATATATTGTGTTTTCCTACAAAATTTAAGAAGCCAAAATTAAATAAATATGAACTTTTGATCAGAAATTAATGTTTATTATTTTATCTTATTTGGAAAAATCCAGTTTATGAACATTTATTAATTCAAAATAACATAATTTTAACATCTGAAAGTACACAAAAAGTTAATTTATACACATTTATACCATTTACATTCAACTAACCTATTTATTTTAAACAATTACACCAGATTACTCATGAAAACTGAGATATTAAACAAAGCTAGTTCTCATTTCAAGTTGATTCTCTGTAAACTATTTTTGTAGCCTGTGAACATCAGGTGTTCATCACCCAAGAAAGAACCTGAAATACATGGGCATTTTGCCAGTAACTTGGAAAACAAAGCTGTTTTTCTTAAATCAACAATATTAGTCTTCTTTTTTAAAGAGCTACACAAACAAAAACTATTTTGCTATTAAGCTGAATTTATTTTATTTTATCTATTTTTTAAGATGGAATTTCACTCTTTCACCCAGGCTGCAGTGAACTTGCATGATCTTGACTCATGGCAACCTCCACCCCCTGGCTTCCAGTGATTCTCCTGACACAGCCTCCTGAATAGCTGGGATTATAGGAGGCCACCACCATGCCTGGCTAATTTTTGTATTTTTAGTAGAGACAGGGTTTCACCATGTTGGCCAGGCTGGTCTTGAACTCCCGACCTCAGGTGATCCACCCGCCTTGGCCTCCCAAAGTGCTAGGATTACAAGCATGAGCAACTGCACCTGGCCTAAACTGAATTTATAGTTTTATGACAGTAAAACATATAACAGAGATCAATGTAATCCTGTCTAATCAGCAAATCCAGGCAATAAAATGTAAGCTAACAATTCTGAACCGAATTTTTACTTTACCAACAAATTTAAAACCAATTTACTTACCAAAGATTCATTTGAATCACATAAGGTAAAAGGCATTTGGGTTTTTTTTTTTTTTTTTTTTTTAATACCTTTAAGTGTCATTTACATATCTTACTTCTAAGCCAACTTAAAAAGAATTCCTTAAGGGATTTCTGGCCAACTATGCCAGATTTTATTATGTATATACAACATACAACATAACACATGTATGTGTGTCTGAACACACATAAACACATATAAACACACAGATATTATAGCTTTCATTTAAAAATTTTAGTCATGAGACAGTAAAATAGTAATATAAACTCAATAGTTTATAAGAAGAAAATTGAATCCAAATTAAATTTCTGACACAATGGGAACTGTTCACATGGCTAAACTTGAGATTTTCATTTGTCCTGATAGGTAATATAATGAAGGCTGTGCACCAAATTTTGGGTAAAGCAGTTTCTCTAGCAATTTTGTTTTAATAAGTCCCTTTTATCTTTCTTTTCCTTTTTTTTCAGTGTTAAATTAGATTAAGGATTAATTCCTTGCTCTTTATGTTTCATTGAAATGCCATGAGAAAAATAATCTCCAAGCAGACTTTGACCTATTTTAGTTTCAAGAACAATTGCAGCAGTAAATTTCTATTCCACTACAAGCAAAATAGTCAGTAGATTCAAATAGGCAGAGATAAAATAGAAAAATAGAAAACTTAAAAGATTACATGTTAGCCCTCTAGTTGCACTTTTCTAATTCATTTCTGAGAAAAACAAGCTTGGAAGCCTGAAATAATCTCCATAATGGCCATACATTATTCTTGGTGTAATCTTCCCATCAGTTAAAAAAAAGTTCATGAGAATGGGCCATAAATTTTGAATGGATAGCAGTCTGAGGGTTTGGCATGCCTTATAATTTCAGATGTCATTCAGTTTCTTATTAATCTCTGGAGAGCAACAGAAAATCCTATAAATGCTGTCAAGGAATTTTAAGGATTTGGACAAATCGTTTTCTTTCACAAGTGTAAGTGGCACAAAATTCCTTTTTTTTTCATAATTGGCAGATAGCTTGTGCCCTAATTGTTTGACCTATGACCAAGTTTCCTTCATTGTGTAGAATTTTTCTTGGAACCGACTGGGTTCCTGAAGGTGACCTTGCCTGTCCATAACAGTTGATCTTGACATGGGAGACTTTTTCTTTGAGACTCTTACTATTAAGGTGCCACATAGATGGTGGTGACTGCTCTAGTGACTTTCAGTTTGCCATCCCACATCCACTGTTTACAATGCCTATTTTTGCTTTCAAAGATGTTCATAAACAAGAGGGAGAAAAACATAACATTGCTAAATCATTACAGACACATGTAACCAAACAAAAAATGAAACAAAATTTTGTGCTCACAGAAATTTTAAGCCAGTGGTACAGATCAAACAAAATATTAAATCAAGCATGCAGAAAAAAACAAAAGTGAATTCACCAGAAAAAAACTTGCCTCATAAATAACATAAGTTCTGCAGAAATCCAAGAACTCTCTGGAAAGATACTTGTCCTTCTATTAAAAATAACTTGCCAGAGAAGACAGGCTCACAGTTCCAAGAGGGATGCAATATCTTCTACTTGAGGCAACCGGGTAAAGCAGTGCGGTCCCAAGTAAAGTCAAAAGAGCTCACTAAAAAGAGGAAGTCCAAGAATTTAAGAGGAGAATCACCAGGGCAGAAAAGGAGACTCCTGGAAGCAGAGAGTGCAAAGGGTTCAGTTGGTACTGCACTTGCTTCCAGGGGCTGCCCAGCTGTTCCAGGTGAGGTTACTTCAATCCCATTTCTTGATACCAGATTATGTCAGTCTTAATGTCATTAAGCAATACAAGCAAAAAAGTCAGTAGATTCAAATAGGCAGGGATAAAATAGAAAAATAGAAAACTTAAAAGACTACATATTAGCCCTCTAGTTGCACTTTTCTGATTCATTTCTGAGAAAAACAAGCTTGGAAGGCTGAAATAATCTCCATAATGGCCATACGTTATTCTTGGTGTAATTTTTCCATCAGTTGATGTCATTAAGACTGACATAATCAATGGACAGAAAGACAAACATTCTCCAAAGATAATAAGTTTATCTGGCAGTGGGCATTACAGCGTGGAATAACATAGGATAGTAAACTACAGACATCTTCACGGGAGGAAAACCAAAAGACAAGGGTTTCTGAAGGTAAAAATGAGCAGGTTACAGAAGCTATTTTGAGATAATTATCCCTGGCTACAAGGATCAATAACAAAGCCAGTGTCTATCCAAGGTTAGGCAGGCAGATATCCTCACATAAGTATATATATTTTTGTGTGTGTAAGGCTGTGGTGGTCTTCGTGCAACGCTGCGGTTTTGGCAGTCTCTTGTGATAGTTCCTGTTATTAGGCAATCGTGCATAAGAACCCTCCCTTCATATTCCCCACTTGGTTTTGTCAGGGTTTGACACACGTGATTCCATTTTGATTCTGGTAACTTTCACAAAGCATTTTCTCAAAGACTGGGAGCAAGACAAGAATGCTCACTATCACTACACCTAACCAACATTATACAGAAGCCATAGCTAATTGCCCCAAAGCAAGAAAAAGAAACACAAATAGTACAGAAAGGAAGAAATGCTACAGTCATTTTTCACATATGACATGATTATGTAGGTGGAAAATACAAAAGACGCTACATACAATTAATAAGAAAATTTAGCAAGGTCCCTAGATATAAGTGATTAATAATTTTAAAATTAGTTATATTTTTATATAGTAGCAACAAACATTTAAAACGTAAATTTTTAAAATTATGTCATTTATAATAACAAAAAAAACAGAAATGGGAATATTTATGAAATATATCAAGACCTCTATATAGAAAACTACAAATTATTAAGTGAATTAAAGAATATACAACTAAAAAGGAAAGCTATAGATTAGAACATCAATGCTGTCAATTCTCTGTCAATTGATTTATAGATTTAATGCATCCACATCAAAATCCCAATAGGTTTCATGTTAAGAAAATTCACAAGTTTATTCTAAAATTTATACATAAATGCAAAGGCATACAAATAGCCAAAGCCTTGTTGAGAAAAAAAAATGGGTATACAGATTTCAATATCAGATTTTAAAACATACTGTAAAGCTATAGTATTTAAGAATGTATTGGCTGGGCGAGGTGGCTCATGCCTGTAATCCCAAGGCAGGTGGATGACCTGAGGTCAGGAGTTCAAAACCAGCCTGATCAATATGGCAACACACCGTCTCTACTAAAAATACAAAAATTAGCCAAGTGTGGTGGCGGGCACCTGTAATCCCAGCTACTGGGGAGGCTGAGGCAGGAGAATCACTTTAACCTGGGAAGCAGAGGTTGCAGTGAGCTGAGATGATGCCATTGTACTCCAGCCTGGGCAACAGAGTGAGATTTCATCTCACAAAAACCAACCAAACAAGAATGTATTGCTAGTACTAGATCAGACAAATAGGCAAATGAAACAGAACAGAAACATCACAAACAGATTCATACACATAAGGTCACTTGATTTATGGTGGGCTAATGTTACAGTGCAGTGAAAAAAGATTATTTTTCAACAAATTGATCCTGGATCAATTATATATCCCAATTGCATTTAAACAGTATTGTTTAACCCTTACCTTACATTATAGACACAAATAAAAATAAGTATAATTAAACAATATTTTTAAAAGAAACTATATAAATATTTTTCAGAAAGTTATTGCTGCCCTTTACAATTATTATAATAGAAATCTCTCAGGTTACCTGTAAATAATTTGATTCAAGATTTCCGAAATCATACATTTTGACTATTATTCATCATGGAAGTCCCATATATTATGTCAATTTAAATTGATTAATTGGATGATGCTATCTGATCTGACACTCTGTGACTTTATATTAGGTGAATAGAAATGTTAAGCTCCAAATTCTCCTTCTCCTCATAATTTTTTTCTGGAATCCAGTTACAAATGTAACACAAAAAACTGCTAAGTTAGTCCAGTCCACTGATTTTCAGAGCCTTTGTATTTCACAAATAACACTTTTCAGAACATTAATTTGATAAAGGGCTGCTACCACACTACCATTTCAATGTTCACATGGCTAATTTTTGACATAATGATTACACTCAATCTGCATGTACTTTATGTCTGCTGACCTCAAGAGCATTTTGAAATTATTATGACAATAAATCTGCTGTTTCTCGAGAGAGAGAGAGAACATTTTAAAACAGCATTTCCTCTCTCTCTTTCCCTTAGACCACCTTGAATATTAATGTAGTTCAAGTAAGAAAAATATTTTGTGGTGTTCTTTCTTGTTCATTGTTTTTAAATTGTTTTTTCAATCACCGGGCAAGTTTTAGTGTAGTGTTTATTTTACATTAGTAGTAACAGAGACAAAATCCAAAGTGTACACATTTGTTTTCTTCCTGGAGACAATTAATTAGAGAATTTAAGTACATAACTAATACTCAGGATGCCTTGGCCTCAACCACTATCTTATCTGCTTTTGAGTGGGAAGCCTTGTATGACAGTCAAATGGAACATTACTTCAATTTGGATTATAAAATATAAATTTCAAGTTTATTGTAAGGATATGAACAAGAAATGGTAGACAGAGTGGAATATACCCAGGCCTTCTGATAGGAAAGTAAGAATTGACACAAGAATCAATGGTTGGTATGGGCCAAGCACTGTGATGGCAGCTGGAAGGCCCATTTTGGTGACAGTTTTCATTAGCTAGCCTGGATAAGCCACTTTTGCTTCTCAGATTCAGTTGCTTGTTTTCTGCACAAAGAGATTGGATCAAGTGATCTCTAACGTGTCTCAGATGTAATAGAATTAGAGATTCATAAAGCTACACCAGTTGTAACTACCAGTCCTGTTTTCTACTTAAATGTTCCAAATATGTACAGTCAAGTTATATAATCTATTAGACTCCGATAGCACCTATCATAGTATTATTTGCATTTTTCCCAGACATTTACTATTATTAGTATGTAACGTAATTATAAACATCATACGCATTTATTCAACTTCTATTTAAATATTGAAATTATCTTTCATCACAGATAGAAAGCAAGCTGCTTGTGGTTCCCTTCAAATCATCTTTTTTTCCCTAAAGAAGCTAAGATAGAGAAATGCTTTCTGCCATTCACTAGTAGTTAAGTATAGAGGTACAGTCCCAAATAATGGAATTTACTGGGGCAGTAAGTGATCCAGAACTATGAAAATTAGATTGATAACTAACATCCTAATCGATATTTTCTACAAAGGCAAAAGCGAATAGTCAAAAAGTCATAGAAATTGTTCAGACACTGTGGGAAGACATATGAAAAAAAATTTATTGACTATTGTTTTCACTATTCCAAGATAATTAAAAATGTAACCATTAAAAAGACCAGAAACTTTCAGGGACAAACTTAGGTACCTAGAAAAACTGAATGGTGATCAAATAAATTAGGGTGCCCGATTTTCCTCACATTCTACCAGATAAGAGGAAATATTCCACTTTAATAAGAATATCAAAGTGGAAGGGAGGGAGACAGAGGAAGAGAGGGAATATGCTTCCAATTACAGTAAAGAGAAAGGGAGGGAGGCTGTTGGAAGAGTAAGAACCACCAAATGCATGTGATTATGTCTTTATTGACAATGGAAAAATATCAGAAAATAGAGGAATTTGACATGCAGGTCCTACATGCAAGCCCTCATGTATCCCTGACTATAGAAAATGTAGAATAAATAGTATTTTCTTGAAATTGAAATTAAACTTACTTTGACTCCCATCATAGGAGTTAAACTGTGCTTATGTCTCACTCATTCAAATATTCAATAAAATCAAAAGAGCTAATATGGAAGAATAAAAACAAAGTAAAATTTTAAAATCACGTGTAAATGCTAATTGTCAAGAACATTCTTGACATTTTTGGAAAGCAGTGTCTCATTGAAGTAACAGGAAATTGCCATGAAATGACTTTTGCTTTCACCTGATGGTTATCAAAATAAATAGACTATTCAATCAGTCCAAACAGTGATAGTTAACATCATACTGCAAAAGCTATTCAGATAATGAAATGAAGGCAATAAAGGAGAACAAAGAATGCCTACGAAATTCAATGCTTTAAACAATGATAAGATCTATGTCACATAAAAAGCGATGTTGGAGGAACCCTGATTACTTTTGTCTTGAATTATCTTTGGCTTAAATACATCTGATTGCCTGAGAGTACAAAGGATGTATTGCTTGCCCATAATGTATTATGTAATGAGTCACTGCATTAATTCCACTGGGAATTTTAATTTGCAGTTCATTTTTATCTGTTCAGAAAATGACAATTGCTTTTTCAGAAGTATAATTAATAAACTTTCTAAACCTAGTCTTTTCTAAGTTACTCGTTTATCTCCCACTTCATTTTTACTTTTGAAAAAAAATAGTGGGGGGTGATGTGATCTTAAATGTCAGTTTTTAGTAACTGTCACATTCTGAAATAGCATGATGAAAGATGTATTACAATGAAGCACACAGTATATGGGCTTTAGCTTCCAGCAATGCAAAGACAAAATAATCTATTATACCAAATATCAATTGTTTATTTTATTACTGGACTTATAGGAAGTAACATAATCCTTCAGGAAACCCAAAAACAGGAGCTATAAACTGAAGCAAGAGAAATAAGCCATAAGCTCGCATGAAAGCAGCCCTGTGGGTAAATTCCTACATTAGTACTTCAGGCAATAAAGGTGGAAAAGATAGATGCAAGACTACCGGAGTAAGCTAGGGAGTAGGTATCATGGAATGAGGAGTGAAGAGGTACAAGATCAGTAACATTCTTCTCAGAAATGGACAAAAATGCTTATTGGAAAAAAGGGTCCTGAATTTAGGTTTCAAGATATTCCAGAGTTTAGGATAAGCTCGAACTGAAGACCAAAAAATACACACACAAGGAAGTAAACCACCATGAGTGAAAGTCAGCAAAAACAATATTCTTTGAGTTATCTGTACTTTAGACTGGATATTGTCCAATTACCCATAGTGCCATTTTTTTTTTACTATGTTTGTTATAGTTATTTAAATATCTGTATCTGTTAATTCCTAATAACTGGGTCATTTATGCATCTACTACTATTGTCTGTTATTGTTTCCTTAGTCCTGTTTCGTATTTCTTTGACTGAATGTCAAAAGTTGTATCGAAAAGACTGTACAGCATCTGGATGAAGTACTATCCGCAAAATGATTCACCTCTTGGTAACAAATAGAGCAGTGTTTTTTGCTTCTCAATCCCAGACAACCTCCCACGCATCCCAACCACCTGCCTCCAAAATGCCAGACATTTGACAATGTTTGGGGGCATTTTTAGATATAACCATAGAGAGGTCCTGAAACTGTCTTGGCAAAATTATGAAAGTAAGAGAAATCTGACATGGTTGAGTCCATCTTGCTTCTAGACTCAAGGGTGGCTGTCTTCACACATTTTTGGGCATGGGCAAAGTTAACTTAGGGAGAAATTTAGTTTGTAGTTTAAATGATAACAGCCCTTCCCAAAAACTAAACTGCCCTTGTAAAACTAAAGAAAGTCCACCAGGTTAGGAGGATGAGAGGGGCCTGAATTCTGCTAAGAGGCGAACATAGTTACATAATTAACAGCCATTATTCCAGAGGTCATAAGATTTGCAACTTCTCCAATTTCTCCTGCAGATATTTTTGCTATTGTAGAACCTAAGATTGGCCTTTTGAGATGTCTTTTCAGGATTTTGCATTTCTGAAAACTGGATGGCCCCACCAGCGTTTGCCAACCAGTCCTGAGTCCTGTGGCCCCAGGAACTGGCTTAGTGCAAGAAAACAGCTTCAACTCCCTATGTATTAATCTCTGACCCAACCAATCAGCACTCCCCACTCCCTGGGCCCCTATCCACCAAACTATCTTTGAAAAAACGCCTAACCTCTGAGCCTTTGAGGAAATTGATTTGAGTTACAATTGTCTCCCACGTTCTTTATTAAACTCCTTCTTTACTGCAATGCTATGGTCTCCATAATTAACTTTCTTCAGTGGGCAGGAAGAACTTGTCTGGTGGTTACAGTGCTACTGGCATCTAGAGTGTGGAGGTCAAGGATGCTCCTAAATACCCTACAATGTACAGAAGAACAGTCTCCAGAGTAAATAATTAGTTGGTCCAAAATGTTAGTAGTGCTGTTATTGAGGAACCCGGGAATGAATGAGGGTCGATTACCTTAATTAACCCTGTCAGTGATTGAGCTCATCTGAGGCTGAGCTGCATTTATCTCTTGCTTACCCTCCCCTTCCTCAGAGGTCCAAACACACTGGCATCTGCACTCCTACACACGTATACATACATATGCACAGATACATGGTTGTTTAAAAATTACCTCACCAGGCTGGGTGCGGTGGCTCACGCCTGTAATCCCAGCACTTTGGGAGCCTGAGGTGGGTGGATCAGGAGGTCAGGAGATCAAGACCGTCTTGGCTAACACAGTGAAACCCCGCCTCTACTAAAAGTACAAAAAATTAGCTGGGCATGGTGGCACGTGACTGTAGTCCCAGCTACAGAAAAGGAAAGGATGGCCAATTAATCAAGCTTAAAGTAAATTAATCTGTATTTGAAATTCTGTCAGCAGGAAGAATTCAAATGTGTACTTTGGCTGGTACCAAATATATATGCTCCTTTTAAGAAACAATATCATATTTGGGGATGAAGTTTAATGCAATTTAAGTATTGAAAAAAGGCTACTGGGAGAATGATCTTAATTAAAATAAATCATTTTCAAAGTGTTCCTAACTAATATATTTGTTATAATGTTAGATGAAATTATATTGCATTGTTTACTCATATCTGGAAAAATAGGTATAGTTAAAATACTAGAAGAAAATCTATTGAAACATTAACAGTATTTGTTCCTAAAGCTATGTTTAATCAGGAATTTTCTGTCTTCTACTTATGTGTTTTAAGTAGATTCAGGAGGCTGAGGCAGGGGAATCTCTTGAATCCAGGAGGCGGAGGTTGCAGTGAGCCGAGGAGCTGAGATCGCCCCACTGCTCTCCAGCCCAGGCAACAGAGCGAGACTCCATCTCAAAAAAAAAAAAAAAAAAAAAAAAAACAACTGGCCGGGCACGGTGGCTCAAGCCTGTAATCCCAGCACTTTGGGAGGCCGAGGCGGGGGGATCACGAGGTCAGGAGATCGAGACTATCCTGGCTAACATGGTGAAACGCCGTCTCTACTAAAAATACAAAAAACTAGCCGGGCGTGGTGGCGGGCACCTGTAGTCTCAGCTACTTGGGAGGCTGAGGCGGCAGAATGGCGTGAACCCGGGAGGCGGAGCTTGCAGTGAGCTGAGATCACGCCACTGCACTCCAGCCTGGGAGACACAGTGAGACTCCGTCTCAAAAAAAAAAAAAAAAAACAAAAGCTGGAGGCATCACGCTACCTGACTTTAAACTATACTACAAGGCTACAGTAACCAAAACAGCATGGTACTGGTACCAAAACAGAGATATAGACCAATGGAACAGAACAGAGTCCTCAGAAATAATACCACACATCTACAGCCATCTGATCTTTCACAAACCTGAGAGAAACAAGAAATGGGGAAAGGATTCCCTATTTCATAAATGGTGCTGGGAAAATTGGCTAGCCATAAGTAGAAAGCTGAAACTGGATCCTTTCCTTACTCCTTATACGAAAATTAATTCAAGATGGATTAGAGACTTAAATGTTAGACCTAATACCATAAAAACCCTAGAAGAAAACCTAGGTAGTACCATTCAGGACATAGGCATGGGCAAAGACTTCAGGTCTAAAACACCAAAAGCAACGGCAGCAAAAGCCAAAATTGACAAATGGGATCTCATTAAACTAAAGAGCTTCTGCACAGCAAAAGAAACTACCATCAGAGTGAACAGGCAACCTACAGAATGGGAGAAAATTTTTGCAATCTACTCATCTGGCAAAGGGCTAATATCCAGAACCTACAAAGAACTCAAACAAATTTACAAGAAAAAAACAAACAACCCCATCAAAAAGTGGGCAAAGGATATGAACAGACATTTCTCAAAAGAAGACATTCATACAGCCAACAGACACATGAAAAAATGCTCATCATCACTGGCCATCAGAGAAATGCAAATCAAAACCACAATGAGATACCATCTCATACCAGTTAGAATGGCGATCATTAAAAAGTCAGGAAACAACAGGTGCTGGAGAGGATGTGGAGAAATAGGAACACTTTTACACTGTTGGTGGGATTGTAAACTAGTTCAACCATTATGGAAAACGGTATGGCGATTCCTCAAGGATCTAGAACTAGATGTACCATATGACCCAGCCATCCCATTACTGGGTATATACCCAAAGGATTAAAAATCATGCTGCTATAAAGACACATGCACATGTATGTTTATTGCGGCACTATTCACAATAGCAAAGACTTGGAATCAACCCAAATGTCCATCAGTGGCAGACTGGATTAAGAAAATGTGGCACATATACACCATGGAATACTATGCAGCCATAAAAAAGGATGAGTTTGTGTCCTTTGTAGGGACACGGATGCAGCTGGAAACCATCATTCTTAGCAAACTATCACAAGAACAGAAAACCAAACACCGCATGTTCTCACTCATAGGTGGGAAGTGAACAATGAGATCACTTGGACTTGGGAAGGGGAACATCACACACCGGGGCCTATCATGGGGGGGAGGAGGGGGGAGGGATTGCATTGGGAGTTATAACTGATGTAAATGACGAGTTGAGGGGTGCTGATGAGTTGATGGGTGCAGCACACCAACATGGCACAAGTATACATATGTAACAAACCTGCACGTTATGCACATGTACCCTAAAACTTAAAGTATAATAATAATAATAATAAATAAATACATTTAAAAAAATAAATAAATAAAAATAAAATAAAAAATAAAACCGTTTTATGGACACTTGTAAAAAACAAAAACAAAAAACAAAATTACCTCACCAAAATTTACTTTTCATCTTTTACACTGATCATTTTCACCTCCTCTAAGAAGCACTGCCTACCACTCCCTCAACCTCTGTAACCAACCACCACTCTAAGACCTGATTGAGGGTCACTATAATGTTTAAGATAGAAACGTGGTAGTGCTGTAGTCTAACAAATATTGATTTATCTAAAATGTACTCTATGGTGTCAAAGTTTGTTTAATATATGTATATTTTTATTAAATTTTTAAATTTATTATTTATTACTATTATTTTTTAAAAGCTGACTTTCAATAGATAGTAGTGAGGGAGATACTCTGCTACTTAGGAAACCCCAACCCAGAAGCAGGTTGTCTGTAAATGATTTAGCACCAAGTTCCTCACATTTTTGCATTTAAGCTGCTCATTTACATCTTTCATTCAATGCTTGTACAGGTCATTAGCACTTTTATGCCATTACCTGAGATTCCCATCCACTACATATTTTTAAAATGTATTATCCCAGTTTAAAAAATCACTTCCCTAATTGCCAATTCAAAATTTTGATGTAAGTATATAAGACACATATGCATATACATGTATGTATACACATACATGTATATGTACTAACATCACCTTTTTAGATTATAATTTAACTGATTTAAAAGTATTATCAAAGCAATACATACATAATATTAAAGCAATACATGATCACTTTAATTTTTTTAAAACACATAAGTAGAAGGCAGAAAATTCCTTATTAAACATAGCTTTAGGAACAAATACTGTTAATATTTCAATAGATTTTCTTCTAGTATTTTAACTATACCTATTTTTCCAGATATGAGTAAACAATGCAACATAATTTCATCTAAAATTGTAACAAATATTTTAGTTAGGAACACTTTGAAAATGATTTATTTTAATTAAGATCATTCTCCCAGTAGCCTTTTTCAATACTTAAATTGCAGTTGAACTTCATCCCCAAATATGGTATTGTTTCTTAAAAGGAGCAAATATATTTGGTACCAGCCAAAGTACACATTTGAATTCTTCCTGCTGACAGAATTTCAAATGTAGATTAATTTACTTTAAGCTTGATTAATTGGCCATTCTTTCCTAGTGAAGAGAGAATGCAGATGTAGTGACTTAAATCACTAAGTAGACCATTTTGGGGATAAAAGCATCCATCTTTCTACAGAAGTCTTTTAAAATTGCTCATGAACTCTCTCAAATGGGCTTCTTTCTCTTATGTGCTACCCAAAGGGTAAGAAGAGCTGTGAGGGCCGGGGACCCTTGCTCCGCCCGCTTCTTTCAGGACTACTATAATGCTAGATTATTAAAGAGAGGTCATTTGCTCCTTGCTTTATTACTTGCAGAGACAGTCATTAATATTCATCCACATGTGCAGCATTCTAGGTATTTTACAGAACATGTAGAGTGTTCAGAATGTAAATCAGAGTTTATGAATAATGATGGCCCCATGGGGGGAATATTACCCTGCAATATGAAGTCCAGTTTCAACAAGTAGAAAACCAATCTCAAAATATTTTGTAACTTTAAAAAATCTACAACAACACCATTAGAGTTTGGGCATATTTAGCTAATTTGTAAAGAGAATCAAATGTAATAAAACAAGTCAAAATCAAAGAATGGGACCCAGATAAAATGCAGAATGGGACTAAGATGTATCAAAAGGGTTTTTTTAAAAAAAATGTTTGATGGGCACTTAAGGAGTCAGGTGAAATTATACCCTCTGTATATGTGTTATCATCAGACCACTTACCTAAAGCTAGCATATCATCTTTGAGTAAAGAGGGAATATGTTTGATAAAAGCTTAAAACAATGAAGTTGAATAAAATATTAATAATAAATCATTTTATCAAGAAGCAAAATAATTTTTTGTGCAACTTGAATTAAAAACTGATGATACACTGGGTTAAGCACAGTAAAAGTTCATTAATTTAATACAACACATATAGTAATTATATTCATATTCAAACTTACGACACAATATACATTGTATAAGCTTCATTATGTTTAATGAACACAGTCTAATTAAATAAAACAACACTATTTGAGCTAAAGAGGAGCCTGAATATATATTTAAAATGTATTTTACTGACAAAAAGAAAAATAAGTAAATAAGGAGGATGCAAAAATAGATGAGGTAGACTTGGAGCTGCAATCAATGTATTACATACTCTTGAAAGACATGTTTGATAAAGATTAGTTATCCATAAATGAAAGAAAAATATTGCCACCTATTACAAACAAATTAGAATATGAGTGGATTCTGAAGGAGTAGAGTGTTAAGTGGGTGGTCCTTACATATTTTTTAATGAAAATGCATCATATTCTCTGAATATTAAGGACTAAGCTCTGAATTTTTTTTTTTTATCTTGCCCAAGTTCCTGTCTAAGTGGTCTAGAAAGTTATGCCGTATAAACCACAAATTCTCATCAGATGGATTTTATTTAACCCTATATATTGTGACTTACTTTCCAATCTGACTCAGGCACAACATTATAAAACAAGGAAGAAAATAAAAATATTTTACCCCAAAACATGTTTCTCTGCCATATCTTGAAATGGCCCTGCAAAGCTGTTCGTTGTGGGGGGAAAACTGCATCAGTAACGAATCTCTACTAACGTAGCTAGATCTTTTTCTCTCAGGTCCTCCCAATCCTGAAGAGATTAACTAAAAGTCTAACACCTTTTAAATATCTGAATAGGAAACCTTTGACATCTTTTGTCTCTAAGGGCAGCCACTATAAAACTTCAAAAGAACCTTGGTCTCCACAGTCTTTTATCTTCATCTGAACATTTCCTTTCTATCTATCCCAGGTCTTTAGACAAACTCAACCAATTGTCAACCAGAAAATCTTTAAATTTACCTTTAGCATGGAAGTCCCTCTCCCCCCCTCACTTTGAGTTGTCCCACCTTTCTGAGCCAAACCAATGTATTTCTTAAATGTATTTGATTTATGTCTCATGTCTTCCTAAAATAGATAAAACCAAGCTGTACCTTGGGCACATGTTCTCAGGATCTTCTGAGGGCTGTGTCATGGGCCATGGTCACTCGTATTTGGCTCAGAATAAATCTCTTCAAATATTTCACAGAGTTTGACTTTTTTCATCAACAATATTAAGGCTTTCATAGCATCTCTTTGGGCATTGCCAATTATCACTTGTGGGAATGGCCAGCATCATAAGATCTGCCTCCATACAATCAGTTCAGGTACCACAACACAGCACATCAGAGAGTTGTGACTACCCAATTTAACAATGGAGAAGCAAATCAATGTTGTCAGGAAGAGTGGATGCTTTAAATGTCAAGAGATAAGATCTAGTATTAGCTTCATAGAAAGGGGAAGTGAAAATTGGTTTCACAGACAGAAATAATAGAAAGCATAGAAGGGAACTTGAAATTTTTAATACTTCTTTTCTTTCACACCAGGTTGTTCTCAATTCCAATACTGTGGTTCCCCTGTGTTATCAATGCTTTAATTACATTTGTAGAAATAGGAAAATAACTACAACAGGGATTGGCATTTTCTGAAGATAAATTATTAACGCATAAATTTGACTAAATTTATCTTGTCTATCACCTCGCGATTCAGTACATTTAAATGTGCATGTCTGGCAACTGCTTTTTGAAATATGTCCACTCCTCCCACATAAGAAAATAGAGAGATAAGATAAAACAAAACAACCATTCTGTGCCATCAATCTAGTTTCAATCTAGCAGTGCGGTGAGATTTCAAGGGCAGGGTCTTTGGTGCTTTGATGAATTGATTGTCCTCTTTTCCAAGATCCCCGCCTTCATGGCACACTTTGCTTTTAAGCAAGTGCATCATTCCTTGCATCACTTTCACCTCAATCATCTTCAGAAATCCAAGTCTCCAGATTGCACCCCACCAAAAGGAAAAGTGACACTATTCTGATCTATTCCTCATGGCCCCTTCTCCTCTGCATTCCTTTCCTAATGTCTGTGAAATTTAATCTGTCATCACCAAGGTCATCTATACCCATACACCTTTTTCTTGGAACACTGCTTTTATCTTTTTGATCTAACTGAAATCTGCCTGTTCCTCAGCACTGCTTTGACCCTTTCTTCTTGGTTTCCAGGAGGTCTCTCCTCCCAGACCTGGAAATGTTGCTTTGTCCCCAGCCTTTCCCATAACTTTGTAGACTTTCTCCCTGGGTGGTTGCATCCAGGCCCAGAACTTTACACCAATCTGCATTCTGAAGATATCACATCTACATGTCTAACACAGACTTCTCTTTTTACTTTCAGATGTATGTATTGAACTTCTCACTTTATATCATAAGCACCTCAAATGTAACATGACCAAAGGAGAACCACTGATTTGCCCACACCACCATCAAATCAGCTCCTCAATGCCTTCTGTTTCTCTGTTAATGACATAACTCTTGAGCCAGAAACACAGACCAAAAATGACCTTGATTCCTCCCTTTCATTCATACTCCAAATCTCAAACCTTTGGTAAAATGGATGTCAAATGGAAATTATGATACCATTTCCACTGCTCCCAGTCTAAGCCACCATCGTCTTCTACCTGAACTCCTGTTATGTTTCTTAGTTGGCCCTTGTCCCCACCTTTGGCTCCCTGGAGGCATCCACCACATAGCAGTCAGGGTGATCTCTCAAAGGAAAGAAAAGTATGTCACCTTCCCTTTCTAAAAATCTTCCAAGGGTCTTCATTAATTTAGAATAAAATCCAAACTTGGACTTCAGGGCCCTACATGGTCTGTCTCAGAACAAGATCTGAACTCATCTCTCTGTTCCTCAGCCTCAGTTATGATCATCTGAACACAGGGATCCTTTTCATTCCTGAAATCAGCAAACTTGGCATTTTTTTATTTGATGTTACTTCCACTTGTAAAGCATTCCCACCACATTTTGTTCACTGTCTTGTCATTTATTTCTCAACACATAAGTCATCTTAAGAAGCCTTCTCAGGCCAGGCGCAGTGGCTCATGCCTGTAATCCCAGCACTTTAGGAGGTAGAGGTGGGCAGATCACGAAGTCAAGAGATTGAGACCATCCTGGCCAATACGGTGAAACCCCGTCTCCACTAAAAATACAAAAAAAAAAAAAAAGTAGCTGGGCATGGTGGTGCACACCTGTAGTCCCAGCAATTCAGGAGGCTGAGGTAGGAGAATCGCTTGAACCCGGGAGGCAGAGGTTGCAGTGAGCCAAGATTGTACCACTGCATTCCACCCTGGCGACAGAGTGAGACTCTGTCTCAAAAAAAAAAAAAAAAAAGTCTTCTCTACCATCCATATTCATTTCTTACAGTGTGGCCATAGTTCATACATAGCACTTGCCAAAAGCATGTATTGTCTTGCTGCCTATTTACATGTTCTTGAAGCCCTCTCCTTACGAATTGAAATGTATGCTACTTAAAGTCAAAGATTCTATTTTGAGCACCAACGTAATTCACATATGTACCTAACATGTATTTGTCGACTAACTTTTGTTGATTGATTTTTGTCATGTTTTTAGTGCTGCATTTACTTTTCCCATTTATTCTGAACCCTTCATGATCCCAGAATTCCACTTTTCTTCCTTCTTACTCTTAAATATAATGAATCTGATAAAATCAGTGACATCCCAATATTCACCTGAATAAATTCAGAAGTATCTCTTATATGGTCAATCTCCTTCATCTCAACACTAATAACAGGCTTTTCCATCATAATACTGGCCTCAGTTAATCAATAGCACAAGTTTCTTTCTCTCTCTTTCTTTTCTTTCTCTCTCTTTCTTTCTTTCTTCCTTCCTCCCTTTGCTCCCCTCCCCTCCCTCCTTCCTTTCTGCCTTGCCTTGCCTTGCCTTGCCTTGCCTTGCCTTGCCTGGCCTGGCCTTGCCCTGCCCTGCCCTGCCCTGCCCTGCCTTGCCTTGCCTTTCTTCCTTTCTTTGAGACTGAGTTTCACTCTTGTTGCCCAGACTGGAGTGCAGTGCTGCAATCTCAGCTCACCGCAACCTCCACCTCCCAAGTTCAAGCAATTCCCCTGCTTCAGCCTCCCGAGTAGCTGGGATTACAGGCATGCGCCACCATGCCTGGCTAATTTTGTATTTTTAGTAGAGACGGGGTTTCTCCATGTTGGTCAGGTTGGTCTCAAACTCCCGACCTCCAGTGATCTGCCCGCCTTGGCCTCCCAAAGCGCTGGGATTACAGGCATGACTACCATGCCTGGCCGCTCAAGTTTCTTATTCTGTGATGATCACTATATTGAGGTAACTTTGGTGAGTCTATTTCCTTCTCGTGCATTTTGGGTGTTTCTGAGGAGACACTTCTTGAACCTTCTTCCAGTCTTCCCCATCTAGAAGTTGATAGGTTTAAATAATTGAAACAAAGCTCTTGTAAGGGAGTAGATATTCACTGATACCTTCATTGTCCTTAGACAAAAAATTTGGATTTTCCACGTATGGGTTCGAGACCTGGGACTTCTGAAAATTTCCTGAAACCACAGGTTTGCGAGAAAAAGGCCTGCCCTGAAGCAACTGTGTGACTATGACCAGTCAACTATTTGACTGGCATTGTACTAAATATTCCTTGTCCACTGTTTGATTCTTCTCCACCATGACCCTATAAAGAGGGTTCTGGTTTTATTTGTTTTTCAGACGAGGCACATGGACTTACAGGGTTTAGGTAACTTACATAAGGTCACATGGCCACCCTGTTGCTGAAAAAATCTAAAAAATTAACTAGGTGTGGTGGCATGCACCTGTAGGCCCAGATCCTCTGGAAGCTGAGGCAGGAAGATCTCTGGAGTCGATGAGTTTGAGTCTAGAATGAGCCATGAATGCACCACTGCATTCTAGCCTGGGCGACATGGCTTCTTCGTCTTTTGGCTAAGATCAAGTGTAGCCTGAACTACACAGTGAGATCTTGTCTCTAAAAATAAATAAATATATAAATTAATAAATTAATTAAAAAATAAAAAGTCACATGGTAACCAAATCAGCATGTTACTGGTACAAAAACAGACACATAGACCAATGGAACAGAATAGAGAACTCAGAAATAAGACTGCACACCTATAACCATCTGATCTTCAACAAACCTGACAAAAACAAGCAATGGGGAAAGAACTTCTTACTTAACGAATGGTGCTGGGATAATTGGCTAGCCAAATGTAGAAAATGGGAACTGGACCCTTTCCTTACATCTTATATAAAAATTAACTCAGGATGGATTAAAGACTTCAATGTAAAACCCAAAACTATAAAAACCCTAGAAGAAAATCTAGTCTATACCATTTAGGACATAGGCCCGGCAAAGGTTTCATGACAAAAATGTCAAAAGCAATTGCAACAAAAACAAAAATTGGCTAATAAGATCTAATTACACTAAAGAGCATCTGGAAGTAAAATAAACTATCATGAGTGAACACACAACCTACAGAATGGCAGAAAATTTTTGTCTTCTATTCATCTGACAAAGGTCTAATATCCAGAGTCTACAAGGAACTTAAATAAACTTGTAAGAAAAAAAAATTAAAAAGTGGGCAAAGGACATGAACAGAAACTTCTCAAAATAAGACATTCATGCGACCAATAAATATATGAAAAAAAAAGGTCAACATCACTGATCATTAGAGAAATGCAAATCAAAACCACGATGAGATACCATCTCATACCAGTCGGAATAGCCTTTATTAAAAAGTCAAGAAACAATAGATGCTGGAGAGGTTGCAGACAAAAAGGAATGCTTTTACACTGTTGGTGGGAGTGTAAATTAGTTCAACCATTGTGGAAGACAGTGTGGCGATTCCTCAAAGATCTAGAAGCATAAATACCATTTGACCCAGCAATTCATACTGGGCATACACCTAAAAGAATATAAATCCTTCTACTATAAAGATAAATGCATTCATATGTTCATTGTAGCACTGTTCACAATAGCAAAGACATGGAATCAACCCAAATGCCCATCAATGATAGACTAGACAAAGAAAATGTGGTACACATACACCATGAAATACTATGCAGCCATAAAAAGGAATAAGATCATGTCCTTTGCAGGGACATGGATGGAGCTGGAATCCATTATCCTCAGCAAACTAACACAGGAACAGAAAACCAAACACTGCACATTCTGACTTATAAGTGGGAGCTTAACAATAAGAACACATGGACATATCAGTGGGCTGGTGGGGGCAGCGGAACACATACTGGGGTCTGTCAAATGGGGGACATGGGAGGAGGAAGATCATCAGGAAGAACAGCTATTTGGTGCTCGGCTTAATACTTAGGTGATGGGTGGATCTGTGCAGCAAACCACCACAGCACATGTTTACCTAGGTAACAAACCTGCATATCCCGCACATGCACCCTGGAAATTAAAGTTGATTAAAAAACAAACAAACAAAAGAATTCACCTGGCCAGCAGATGGGGAGCCAGAACTTGACCCAATTTTTGTATTTCTCAAAATTTGCATTTTAAATCACAGGTGATACTTATTTTTTTATTTTGGACAAATGCCAAAGAAAAGTAATATGTTCAGTTACCATACATGTTTTTATGCTTTTCAAAATGAAATAACAGTCATGTTATAAAAATTTCTCTCCATCAAAGGAATATACTGGGAAAATATATAATACAAATATTCAAGTATTTACCATAAGGTACAAGAAAAAAGAATGTATATCATCTCCTTACAAACACATTTGCAAAACGATTATTTCATTTAAACACAAACTAACCTAATATTCTTCCTAAAAGAAAGTAAAATACATCTCCTAACGCTGTTAGTATATATCTGAGAAAATATAAGACCACGGTGCAGGGCAACAATTACATTTACTTTCGTCAAAAAGTTTTTGGGCATTTTAGAATCTGATGAGAAAGTTGAGACCCAGCAGTACCAAGAGCATTAAGAGGACAATGCATTTTTAGAAAAAACAGCTAATTACCTCTCTCAGTCTCTCTCTTGCTTTCATTCTTACTCTCATTCCTTCTCACGTGTCTTATACTTTGTTGGGCAGAGCAGACAAATAATCCTACATGTTATAACACAAGGTGGTAAGGATGTGGGAAATGTAACTAGACACAGATATCTGATTCCAGCCCTGAGAGCTTCTTGAAAAGGTCACACTTTCACTGAGGTTTGAAGTTAAACTAAGAGGGTATGGGAGAAGAAAGGAATCTAGACATGTCCTAAAACGTCTTCATAAACTTTAAGCTGAAAAATTAGAAAATAAAATTTTGGCCAGGTTATCTTGACTGTAGTGTGGTGAATGCATAAATCAAAGTGTACAAGATGAGTAACAGGCTGATCAGTAAGAGCAGCTGAGAGGCTCTTGGGCAATACAATTGAGAGATGATGATCCTTGCTAAGCTTGTGACAGAGGCATCTAGGGGATCAGACATTACCTCATTGGACTGGAAAAAAATATCTAAACAAGTATAGATTTCCATGAGAAATCTATTACGCAGGTCCATTACCTTGACAATATTTTTAAAAATCTCTAATTCAAAATGTAGCTCTGCTATTCACACTTTCATTTTTTTACTCATTGATTTAGGAACCCTACTTACATTGACCTTATAGTCTAATTGAGAAAGACAGAAATCCACAAGCAGAAAAGGAAATATTTAATATATTTCCTTATGTAAACAAGCCACCAGTGCAAGTTGCTGATTTCAGGACTTTATTGTACTTCCTCCTCATAAATAAGAAGAAACATCCCTTGTGTTTTGAATGATTTCTCAGTTCACAACAACTGTCTCATTTCAGAGTTGACCATAAAAATATGAATCAGAGAAACAGATGTGTTTTCGCATTTAAATTTCAATAAAAATTGAATATCTGTGAACCACAAAAGTGAGCAGATGTGTAAAAGCCAACAAGACTCTAAAACTAAAATTACCAATTTCTTGATTCATATGTATACTCCTCTTTATTAAGAATAAAAGTGTGTTAATTATAATTTTAATTATGGTCCTTCTTATCACTCTTTAAAATCTTATGTAGATGTCTCACATTCCTAGTATGTCAATCTTAATATCACTTATCATGCATATACAGAGAAATGCACAAATCATGAATTCATGACTCGATGAATTGTCATAAAGTGAACAGATCAATTTAACACCCAAGTGAAAGAAAATAATGTTACTAACACCCCCAGATTTCCTCTTCTGTCCCCTGCCAACTCCACCACTAACCTAGCTTCTATTACTATAGACCCATTTTTGAAATTTTTGTAATTGGAATTATGCAGAATATACTCTTTCATGTCTAACATTGTTGCTAGGATAGTTGTACAACTAATTTTTTCTTATATTCTTATTTTCTATGAACTTTATTAATAATTTTAATGCTTTTCCAGAAATTATGTCATTGGTGAACAATAACAGTTTATTTCTTCCCTTCCATTTGTTATGTCTTTTTATAATTTTCTTGCCTTTATGTACAGACTAAGTTTACTAAAACAATGATGAATACAAGTGGTGCTATCAGCTATCCTTGCCTTGTCCTCAATCACTGGGAGAAAGCTTTAAATATTTCATCATTAAATATCTATCTTTTATTCGTTTTGACTAATTCTGTCTTTTGTTATGCCCAGTCTGTGTTAAACCCACTACTTGAGTTCTCGATCTTAGTTACTGCATTCTTTTATTGATTCTAAATATCTTTTGAATTCTACACCTTGTCCTCTCTTAAACATAGATCACACATATTTGATAACTCCATTATCTGTCTCACCTGTCTCTTTTTATTATCTGTATTTCCTAATAATCCTAGTTTGTTGTTGTCTGCTTTTTTGTTTGGACATATTTTTATGGAATGTAGGACACTGTAGAAGCTCTGAACGGTGTAATAATTCTCCTGAAATAATTTATCCTATTGTCTGGCAGTCATCAAAATTAGGGGTAGATCTCACAAGTCCAATCAGTGACTGAGCTGATGCCAGGTAGGTGGCAGTCTTTGCTAGGTTTGATCTCTCTAATTCACCAATATTTCCGCAGGCTTCTGTAAGAATATGAGGTCCATGCTTCTTCGTGGATGTTGAAATTCAGTGTTTGTTTTCCAAGCACCCCAGGGCTCCCGCCAGTTCTAATCAGTTTGTTAGTCACTTTCTTCTTGGCTTCTTATTCCCTAATCTTTCACTGTTCTTGAATTGACAAATGCTTTGGAGAAAAAAACTACAGTGGAATAGTTGGCTCACTTTTTTGCACCTCCTTTGTCTCCAAGGTCATGATCCAAAAGGGCTGGTGGCTTTAAAAGTCTCAACCTTCTATATTTTCTTCCATCCCTGTAAGAACCCAGAAAGCTCTGACATCTTCTCTTCTAATATCCAAGTTATCTGCTAAACTTCTTACTCTCTTTCCCTGCACAGGGTAAAATTCAGCAATGGCCTGAGAGGGAAGCATTGCACACCCAATTCAGCTTCTTTTCCCTATGAGATCTGGGCTTCTCAAGTGCTGGTTGCCTTAACAGCATTCCCATTCCTTCAAATAGATTTTTTTTGTTGGTATTTTATACAGCTTTTCTGGTTGCCTTTGTCAGTAGCATTGGTCTGCTAAAACTATTTCATCGTAATAAGAAATTGAATCACATATTAATTTTTTAAATGTATTAACAATAAATTTTTTCAATAAAAATCTTGTATTATAAATGAATTATATACAAATATTTTCTCATCATAGATGGTTCTGAAAATGAAATATATTAATTTGGATAACTATTTCTATTACTACTGAATTACTTGCTTGAGGTTAATTAATTTCTATAATTGTGGTAAACAGAAGTCTAAAAGTCTATTCTCATGATTATGTGGCATTTCTGTCCTCATCTGTCCTAGAAATAGACTTCAAATATTTCAGTGAATAATAAACATCATGCTAAGATATTTAACCACATTTTAATGACTGAATAAATACAGATTCACTGTGTAAAATTGGAAAATAAAAAAAGAGAAGAAAACAAGAGTAATACATAATTGTACCACTCAGAGTCTATTACTTTTACATTTTTGGCCTATTTAATTTCTATTATTTATCATGAACAGATTATGTACGATATGTTATAAAATTCCAGAATTTAGCTTTTGATATTTGAATTTCTTTCTCCAACTGAACTTCTCTTGCATCTTTGAATCATACTTATTTTACGTATTATATCAGTAACATCTCAAGTCTTTCAATATCCTTTGAAAAGTTTTTTCCTCTTTGTTTTGTTTTGTTTTAGTGTGGTTCAGCATTCTACTTATTTAACCATTTAATTCTCTTATTAGATTTTTAGGTTGTTTTCCTTTTTTCCATATTAGAAATTAAATTTCAAAGATTATATTAATATATATAGAAACCTTTGCATTTTTTAGCATTTACTGAGGTAGACTCTGTAAAATAAAACTATTGGGCAAAGGCATATAGATTTTTAAGGCTCTTTAATTCACACTGACCAGTAACTCCACAGAAACGTTATATCCATATTCTTCATGTTGAATTCTTATCAACCCTGAATGTCACTAAAAACATCCTTCCAATGTATAAGTAAAAAAGGTTCATATTTCCAAATTAATAGAACTTTTACATATACATTTTAATTACTTTTTTTTAACTTTGGGTAAGTTATTTCTTAAGGTTCTTTGACCATTCGTGTATATAATTTGCAATCTTAATGTATTTTTTAGGCTTTTTCACATTATTATTATTATTATTATTTTTCACTGAATTACAAGGTAAAATAATCACACCTGGTGGCTCTCAAAAGGAAACACCCATTACTATAAAAGAGGTTTATTCACAGAGAAACTCAGTGGAATGGTAGGATATGTGAGAAACTGGTGGACTACAAGAAGCATGCTGTCCTCAAAATGGTGCCTGCAGTTCACACCATTGCAGATGCAAAGAAACAATGGAGGGTAAAAGCCAATGGAAACACATCAATCAAAGGTGGATACTGTCCAGCAGCTCTGTTCCTCCCTCTGAGCACACACTCTTTGGCATTAATCATTATTAATTGCTTTCATTAGGCAGAGAACAGCATTATATTGCTCCTACAGCAAAAATGGAGACCGTTTCTGAAGTCAGGTGCAAGAGAAGTTCAGTTGGAGAAAACAGAAAATTCAAATATCAAAAGCTAAATACTAGGCTTTTACCCCACTTAATTTCCCAAAAAAAAAAAAATAAAAATAAGTAAATCATCCCAGAAAGCAAAATATGAGAAATGAGAATTTACAAAGCACATTTAGCCAAACTCAGTCTCTTTACCACAGGTCCCTCCTGTGTGAGACAGTTATGGGGCATGAACCTCATGCTATGACCATCCCCGAGCTTTTCATCTTCAGTTCTCAGAGCCTGTATTCAGATTCCCTGTCTCACTCCACGGCTGCTTACCTGACTCACCCCAGAGAAGGCTTTTGCATAGAACCTGCAAACTATGCCTCAAGGTATTGATTATACTTAATTTCCCCGAATGAGAGATAAAGCAAGGAGAATGCTAGTTGCCGATACAAGATAATGACCCCCTTATTTCTTAGAGACAAAACTTATTTTTTTCAGGTTTATAACGTGCCCAAATACAAAGCTGTATTCCAAGGCTCATTCACAGATAGGCATAGCTATAACCTGTCAAATGCAATGAAAGCCTATGAAATATAAATGAATGAAACGGAAACAGAAGCCACTGAGTGGGTTCCCGAAAAGGTGGCTTTAAAGGCGTCAAGTTCTTTATTTAAAGAACAAGCAATGTTGTTTTGTTTTCCCTTGGCATTTTACCTTCCTCCTTTCTGAGACTCAGGGATGAATCTAGGTCCCTGCAGATATCTTAGAGCATGAGGGCAAGTTTGGTTCCATCCTACAGACCACAGAGCCAAAGCAAGCCTGGGTCTGTGATAACATGTTGCACAGTGGTCACACCAGCCCTAACCTGCCTATCTTTACACTTCCTCAAAATAAACCCTCCCTCAAAATTTGTTTAAACTGCCATTTGATTGGGAAGAAGGACGTCTGTTATTCAGAGTCAAAAGGTATTCCTGAGTGATGTGATTCTCCAATTTACCTATCTGATCTCCATTTTCCGTTGCTGCTTATTTTGCTGACATTCTTCTTCTATCTAAAATCCTTTGATCTGAAACTGACAATATTTTCTCTCCCAGAATCTAGTTCTTAAGGTATTACATGAATTAGAAATCCTTGCTTTATACATTCTAATATTTTCATCAGGTACTCCACATATCTAATTTATTCCTTTATTTGTCAACTGCTTATTCACATAAATGAGTAAATATTACTCATCTAAAAAAGAGTTACTGGATTTTTCTTAGATAAATTCAGAGGCATAGTTACATTTTGTTCAAAATGGTTACAGTGCATTTTGAACAAAATATAAATGTAAATATAAGGATGACTTCGCTTTTCAAGCATTTGCTGAATCCCTGAAGAGGAATTTAAATCTTTATTTGGCAGATTTTGTTTACTTTTTTCAATGGAAATTTGATGAACTTCATTTTCCTGCTGTGATCTCACTGTGAGTGTAGAGTAGTTATAAATCTGAGGATATCTTACTTATCCAAGGCGACATCAGTGTCCACAGGCATCGCAATCATTTGATCTCACCATTATCTGAGGTGGACATTAGACACTGCTTCTAATATTTGAACTGCTTTTGCCCTCTCCATGAATATCACTCGGATTCCAAATGCAATGAAAAGGATAAAATCGAGCCTAACCATCTACATCTACTTTATATATAAAACTCCATTGTTTTATATTCTGGTGGGGAAAGAACAAACTCACATACCTACAGCGACCAAAGTAGTTTTTATTGAAGGTGCAGAATCAGTGTTTTATTCTCCGTTAGACTGTACTCAACAAGTATGAGGGTAACTGGAAGCTCCCACTAAGGTTCAGGTAAGGGAGCAACAGGGAGGGCCAAGCATGCATCCTTCAAAGACAGCAGCCTCCCAGGTGGCATGGCCAGCCAGGGATCTGGGCCAGTGTTGCCAGATCTTCCACTTTTCAAAGAGTTTGCAGAAATCTGGATTTGGCTCTAAGTCTGAAATGGAGCTAACATTGTGTGGGCCACTCTGGAGGACCGCCAGTTTACAACCCCAGAAAGAAGAGAAAGAGATTGGTATTTATTGAGAAGTTATAGCACTTCTCATTGCAAAACCAGAAATGCTGAACACAAAACTCTAGGGGACACCTTGGAGTGACTTATTTATAAGAACTCAGGTGAAGGGATAGAGAAATGAAGAGATCAAGCGACTACCCTACAGTGGATCCAGCTGGTTCTCAAATAGCTCCCCTGTACCCTGTATTGGAAATTTGAGGGGATGAAAGCAGCTCATTCTCACTGGCGACTTAAAATTACATATGAGAAAATGAAGTCCTAGACTTTATTTTCCACAAACCGTGTTCTGTGATCACAACGGACTTTATTCCAACGTACTAATGCAATGGAGAAAGACACATAAAGGCAAGTTATGAAGGAGTATACCCCAAAATTGAGAATAAAAACCACAATGACATAGACAATCAAAAAATCAGAGAGGCTTTAGAAAGCACACATTTTAACTCCTTTGTTATATAGACAAAGAGGAAATAATTTAAAATATACAAAAAATAAAAAGAAATATACATGTATTTCTTCACCTTATTCATAAACTGACTGGCAGATTATTAAAGTAATGCATTTATTTAACAACCATCACTTGACACCTACTGTTGCACCCAGACATTGACTCATCATTCCTTCATTGCACACATTTACATTTCGCTGCTCATCTATGTCAGCCATGATAGAACTCAAAAGATGAAGCTATTGCAAGTTCCTGCCATCAGCATGTTTGCATCCTAATTAAGAAAAATAACCCATATATACACATAAAACAACTGAGGAATAATTACACTGAGAACACAGGCATTAAAAAAGACCCATGAAGTCCTGCAGTGCAGATTTCAAAACCTTTAGTCATAAGTGTCATGGTAGTAAAATGTACACTAATACTAAATAAGTAATCATGGATATTTTTCATTCCTTCAACGTTAGTCATCAGCTATTTATTAGGACACTGGAGTACTTGACATGCTAATGTACTGCTCTCAGGTTCTCATTTATGAGTGGGAGCTAAACATTGGGTACTCATGGGCATAAAAGTGGGAACAACAGACTCTGGGGACTACTAGAAAGGGAGAGAGGGAGGGGACAAAAGCTGAAAAACTACCTATTAGGTACAACGCTCTTTGCCTGGGTGATGGGATAATTCCTACCCCAAACCTTGGCATCACACAAGGTACCCATGTAACAAACCTGCATGTGTACCCCCTGAATCCAAAACAGAAGTTGAAGGTTTAAAAATAAAATAAAATAAATGCAAATTAAAGACATAAAGACGACAAAGGTAAATAAGAAAAGTGCGCATTCTTCTGTAATTTTTATCCAGAAAGGTAAAATAGACTTCTAGAAGTAAAAACAATATATATGCTGAGATTTCAGGTAGTAAAAAATGCACCCAGGTAGAATATAGAAGGGTATGGGATAAATCAAGAGAGTACCTGGTGTGATCTAAATTGAGTGGTCTGGGACTTTGTATTCTTCTCCTAAAGTGAAAGTTTCATTTTCTATCAAACAGACTGCCTTATTTTAAAATTTAACTTTAATCCAAGAAAATTTACATCTGAGTAAACCAAAGTGTTATCATGAATAATTGATTTTCTTCAACTTGTGATAAACAAGTAATAACTTTAACTTGTGATAAACAAGTAATAAGTTGAACCCTTAAATCCTGAATGCTTTATACTCTGAGATAATTTTTTTTTCTCAAAAGCAATAGAGTACACTGATTTTCATGGACTTCTTGTCTTTCTGAAAGTTGATTCAAAAATTAGTGTGTAAAGTTCTTTCTTGTAAGTATAATCATTTTCCCTTGTGAATATGAGCAGGGAAGATTATAAGTTGTCAAGAATTTCCAGAGCTTCTGCCCATGACAGAATGATGGGTCCACATGCTGTATTTAAAATCCAGCTGAATGGATAAAAATAGTATTTAACTTTCATAGTCATTATGAGCTGAAGCAATTTATTGAACCCTTCAATCAGTAAAGAAACAAAAGACAGGAAATGGGTGAATGACTCACTTCTTCATGTGTTGTCTACATAGTGCTATTCTGATAATTGGATGATCTGGAGTTTAAACGAAATTGCATTAAAGCATTTTAGAGGAGAGGCAACCACAAAATATTTCAAAAGCAAAACTAAAATGCCCTAAAACGCTGAGAGAACCCAGTGAAACATGGCGTGTAATTGGAAACACACAAGATGGTGTGTAATGCAGAAGAATAAAGGCATACTAAAATAAATTAAAAATTAAAAGTAAGGAAGACAGGTCCTACTTATACCTAAAGATCCAAATTGAAATCTTGCATCTATTCAATGTAGTATTTTGTTTTAGAATAAATCTTAAAAGTAAATATTTAATTTATTCTTACATATATTTGAAGGAATTATAATTTCAGAAATATCTGTGAGCTGTAATTTAAATAATGGATTTGATTATATTTCATATGAAATAACTTGAAGATGACTCACCCAATTCCAAATGACAATTAGATATGTGTATCTTCCATTCTTGTGCACCATTATCGGTCTTTCCAAAAATTGATTGTTCAAGCAATTATTCTATCTCATGAACTTCAGAACAAAAGAAAACTTTGTCTCAGGGAAATATTGGCCATGAGTAGAAAATATGGTGTAGAAAATCTATGAGATGTCTGAATTTTTTTGTAATTTCTAGATAAGATATTTAAAGCGAATACTCTGAATACTATCTTCCAAATGTAAACAGCTATTTTAGGTCTTGACTTCAGGTAGGGAAGGTTGATGTGTAGATGTGGGTTCCTAGAGATGAGGTAGGAGACAGGACTGGGGCATTTCTGAGAGAAAACTATGTGCTGTAAACCACAGCATCTACTTGCCTATAACACTGTTCATTTCCTTTCTCTTTTTTCTTAGTTAGTTGTTACTTTTTACCATTTCAAAAAATTAATAATAAATACAGTTAAGCAAAACATTCAACACTATGACTGTTCATGACTAAAAGCCAAAACTTATTTGTAGTCAAAATGCAATATTAAATAATATTCATTTCAATCTCACTTTTGCATTTGATAATAATTACTCCAAATAATAGTGATATGGTTTGGCTGTGTTCCCACCCAAATCTCATCTTGAATTGTAGCTCCCATAATTTCTATGTGTTGTGGGAGGGACCCAGTTGGACATAATCGAATCATGGGGGCGGTTTCCCGCATACTGTTCTCATGGTAGTGAATACATCTTATGAGATCTGATGGTTTTATACAGGGAAACCTCTTTCGCTTGACTCTGTTGTGGAAGGTGGAAGGTGCCTTTCACCTTAACCATGATTGCGAGGCCTCTCCAGCCATGCGGAACTGTGAGTCCATTAAACCTCTTTCTTTTGTAAATTGCCCAGTCGTGGGTATATCTTTATCAGTAGCATGAAAATGGGCTAATACAAATGGCTTTTTTTTTTTTAAGAAAGAAGGTAAATATTGAAAGCCTAATATCTGCCAAGCTGCGTGCTAGCTCATTTAATCCTCAAATCAAACCAAGAGGTGGAACAGTATGCTCTTTCCTTTGACCTTCAAGTGCTATCCCTTAAGGGCAGCAGCAACTTGTCATGCACATACTATGTAGCAATTGCAGATGTAATGTTTTTGCTTTTATATGGCATGAATTACCTTTCATTTCTACAAAATCCTCTGTAAAATAATGGCATTGACTCTCTTTGAGGAGGAGGACTTGAGCTTCCAAAGCATGAGAAGTATCCTTTCATTAGAGCCTCTCAAAAAACTCTGCAATTGTGTATAATGACATGTAAAACTTTACTTGATATATTTTACAACAGATCCTTCCTTTCTTCTACCATCACAATATCTGGTAATATATTTTATAGTGCAACAAGAATATTCCTTTCAAGTAGAGTATTACTTTATTTTATAAGAGTTTACTCTTCATAATCATTAAATGGGGCAATAGAAGTAAACGAAGATTTGTTTTTCATTATAGATCTAAGCCTTACTGCACAAAATCAACTAAATTCAGCCACGAGCTGCTAAATGACCTCTAAGATTGAGTGTTAGCATTGTTGGATAACGTGAAAGTGTACTGCTGACTCCTGGAGAATTTCTCTGTAGCCAGATATGCTATGCCCATGTAAACCAAGGGTAAAAGAGATAGTTGGCTTAGAGTGATGGCAGTATTTCTGTTGGTGTGATGGCAGCCAAGATGTCAACAATTAATGTTCTTAAAATTATTGTTCTGCCGGGCACAGGAGCTCATGCCTGTAATTCCAGCACTTTGGGAGGCCAAGGCGGGCGGATCACGAGGTCAGGAGATCAAGACCATCTGCCTAACATAGTGAAACCCTATCTCTACTAAAAATACAAAAAAATCACCAGGTGTGGTAGCACGCACCTGTAGTCCCAGCTACTCGAGAGGCTGAGACAGGAGAATCACTTGAACCCAGGAGGCGGCAGTTGCAGTGAGCCCAGGCTGCGCCACTGCACTCTAGCCTGGGTGACAGAGTGAGACTCTGTCTCAAAAAAAAAAAAAAAAAAAAAAAAAAAAAAAGACAGTGTTCCAATCATTTTGACTTTGTTGTCCCCAGCGCTGACTTAATTTCAAAGCAAATGCATGCACATGTACATTTCAAGTATGGTTACATATATACACAACTTTCTTTGTGTATATAACAAACATTGAATTGAGGTACGCTTTCAAATTATTTTATTTGAAAATATCACCTCCAAGTCATTGAAAGTGCCTATATATATGGAAAATTAGCAAACTTGTTCTACATAACTTTGATGCATCTTCCCACTTTGTTATTTTTGGTGATACACACATGAACAATTAATAACTATAAAAATAAATTGTCTAATTAATACCCATAGAATTTTCTAGATGTAGTCAATTTAAACTTCAGCCCCAGTGAAGAGTTGCTTTCAGAATTAAGTGGATGTGATATTTTGATATAACATGTAAAATTAATTTAATTAAATTCCTTCATAAAAAATTTGATGTGATGAGCTAGAACAAAATTTATCAAAGCAGTAGACTGAGTCTTTGGCACCCAAATAAATAATATGAAATAATATATTCAGAATAAGATATAGCAGGATCAATATCAGAAACTTTAGAGATGATAGAACGTATTTAAATATTGAAAATCATCAGGACCAGTGTATTACACACTGTAAGTGAGGAATAATTATTTTCTTTAGCTTCTCCTTCTCACTCTGCAAAGCACAAGCTGCAGCTATTTTTAAGTAGTTTAATACTATTAATCTTCTGCTAACCTAGGAGTAGAACTTGGTGTCTCCAATGGAAGTCAATAAGAAGGTTCCAATTAATTTGTCAATAGTCCTGTTCATGAAAAATACTGAAGAAATATAAGTAACATATTGACAAGCCTATAGTCTATACATATTTTAATAGGCTTCTAAACAAATATGGAGATTTTATATTGATCCAGAGTGCCAATTCCTCCTGTTAACCCTTGATTAAACATGTCGTAGTTTTTGATTTGTTCAGAATGAAAATGAATATTATGATTAAATGATAAATATAGGCAACTTTCCCACTAAGTTGATACATGTTTGAGTGTTAAAGGAATAGGTGACTCTTGGATCCTTGCCACTGGCCGATTAGAAAGGAGTTTTTCCTCCTGAAAGTGTTTGCAGTAGGCTGTTGGTGCCCAAAATCAAATTTTTAGACTTAAACATTCTTCTATTCTGACTTGCCATTGGGAATCTCTTGACTAACATATAGGGACAAACATTCTGAAATCTCAAAAGTGTATTGCATGAAAGAATAAAATACAAGGAAAAGTAGTAAATATGGTCTCAGTCTTTTGGGATAAAAAAGTTCTCATCACTGAGTAAACAATTAATTTGCAGAATTGTTTATGTTCTTTAATTTCTAATAGTTCACTGGAAATTAAGTCATTTAAAACAGATATAACTTGGCTAGGTAAACGGTAATTGTTTCCTCTCAGTTTTCTTTAGACACTGATTGAATTATGCCACAATTAAGTCATGGTAAATATAAATGGTGGATGCAATTTATGATCTGGATTTCATTCAGTTCCATATGAGAGTAGAAAATTAGCCCATATACTCTTTAAAGTATTTGAAGTGACTTAATATGCCCATTTTTATGCATATATAATTACTACCTCCTCTATGGTTTGGGTCTACATTAGTCACTGGGGCGAATCCTAATGCACAAAGAGCTGCACATTTAATCTACAATACCTGAGTGCAAACAGATTAAGAAATGTATCTTCTGTCTTCACCATGGGAATCAGCAAGTATTTACACAATAGCACTCACTGAAATATGGCCACATTTCACATCTATGAGCAAATAATACAATTGTACTTCCTTTAATAAGCTTTGAGACTGATTTTTTAAACCTCACACAACTACATGGCATGTAGTAATATCACTATGACTAACGTGAATTATTTGTTTATGACTAAATTGGAGTCTATTTCAAAGAGATTATATTCTTACTCATTCTATTGAAATAGATGTTATTTTCAGTTATTTGGTTTATTATGCAGATATTTAACATGTGTTTTATTTCCTTCTGTACGACATTCTATTTGGAGGGAAGGCCGGGGTAGAAATAACTCAGTGACTAAATCTTTTGCTCCACAGGATATTTTGTGCCACAAAAGCTTGAGAGACTCTTATTCGCCGAGGCAATACAGATAATTTAGGCAACCAATTTTTTTTTCTAAAAGTCTGTATGAATGATATGAAAGCTTCCCAGATAATTGTACATTCTCATTTTCTTTTGACTATATAACATACCATTTAGCATGTTTCCAGCATAGCTGTTACAGTTAAGATACGCCTATAAGGCTAAAAAAAAAAGGAAATTCGAATTGAAATTGAGCATAATTGCCAATAAAACTAGAAATACACATGCACACACCTTTTGCTTATATTGAAAGTATATCTATGCTTCCTTAATTCATTCGGGTCTTAGATATAACATTGGTTCCTCATCAACTCCCTTTTCATTCACCCCATCTGTCCCCCTTCCTCTTGCAAATACTATTCCTGCCCCTTGCAAATAGCCAAACTCAAACCCCTCTTCCTTTATCATTTTCTTCATTGCACTTGTGATTTTAAAAATGAATTCCTTTGTTTCTTGTTTATTTCCCACTGAAATGTAAGAGATCTGTGAGAACAGGATCATTTCCTTTTCACTGCATATGACACACACCTGGCACTCTTAGCAGTGTAGGTCCACTGTAAAAACGTATTTAAGGAACAAATGAATGAAATATTTAAGAAAGCTAGTCCCAAATGACTAGTCCAGTGGATTCTCAAAACTTTCCTCACATAACATCTTTATTGAAATCTTTCCCATCTTAATGGGAAAGAATCGTACTTTGCATATCCCTAAACTTAATCGCTTCATTAAAACCAGACTCCTAAGCACAAAACTTGGATGTCAAGGCCTTTTATTATGTCTCCTATGAAGTTTTCATTTTCTGCCTCATTAGCAACCAAAATATCAATGATCTGTTACATTCTCATGTTGACTTACTTGACTAAACATTTCTTAACTAGGCTAAGGTCATCTCCCCATTGGAGTCTATCATCTTCCACTTTCAAAGACCAAAATCTCAGTTCATTTACTCCAAGAAAGCTAATTAAATTGTACTCCGAGTTTTGCAGAGTAGAAATTTTTAACTGGAACATTTTGCTTTCAGTTCTTAAAAATATATTCGATTGAATTTGAATGAGAAAACCAATTCTGATGAAAAGGAGTTTCTGCTATTGTCTATAATTGCATTAATTCCGTCCATTGTTTATAATATTATAATTAAAAGGTTAAACCAATACTATTTATTAATAACTTTTCTCATTATATTTGTACAAAATCTTATTTACTCATATTTCATAATTTTACGCATCATCACACCACAGTACATTTGAAATAAATCTTTTCCCAGAATTAGCGTTGTCAACTCTCTGTAAACCTTTTCTACCCTATAATTTGAGAAAAATTATGTAACCATTATTGTGATGACTAATGCAAATAAATACATAATCAGCCTCGCCCAATACCTGACACCAGGTACGAGATCTAGACTATTTGTGGATTTTTTCTAGATTTTGCCACAATAATAACCCCAAAGTCTCACTGAGATACAATTATTTATTTCTTGCTCAGGTTATGTGTCAGCTGCAACTCTTCATATATTTTTCTTACTTTGGCCGAAGGATTAGTCACTATCTGTGACGTGTCATTCTAACTGCAAAGGGAAAAAGCGAAAGGGTTGAGAAGCCACCTGAGGCTCTCAGAGCTTCTGCTCAGAACTGTCAAATTCACATTCCACTTGTTTTTTTTTTTGTTTTTTTTTTTTTTTTTGGCTGACAACTCACACGAATTTCACAGCAATAGAAGTCACAGGGCAACATGCATGGATGGAAGAACTGGGCACAGTCATGAAGCCACCATACCATTCAACCTATTTCAGGAAATCAACGACAAGGCTTAAGAACTCATACACTTTTTGGAACCGTTAACGCCAGGTCAATTAGAAGATACAAAACAATATGCAGACCCTTCTTAATCTAGCTCATTGTTTCACTATTGCTTCTCCTCAGGTCAAGCAGAAAGGAAAACGGTCAATGTGGGGCAAAAGTAGATACATTCATTATGGAGGTGCCTAAAATGGCTTAAAATGAACTCAGACAGGAGTCCCATCTGTGATATGCCTGAAAGGGCAGGCTTCACCACGCTCTGATAACCATGTACTCTTTGAAATGCAAATTGTGAAAAACCATTCTTTTCAGCCCTTCCAATTCCAACAGAAAGTTCATTATCCAGAGCACACATCTGTCCTGGACCAGCAGTGCCAGCATCACCTGGGAACTTGTGAGAAAAGAGACATCTCAGGCTTCACTCCAGTCCAGCTAAATCCGAAACTCCAGCAGATCCTCATGCACGTTAAGGTTTGAGAACCTCTGCTTTGCCATTCACAGTAACTATCTGATCAAAGCAGTATCATCAGGTGAAATTAAACCGAAGACTAGACTTAGTCTATGACTCAAAAGTTCTCCTCTACTGAAGTGATGTTTCAGAAGACTAACATTCTTACTTCTAAACTTGAAAACCTGATAGTCTCTTTCAAGAAAAACTCAGGAAAAGAAAGAAAATGTGTATCTTTCCCACAAAATAAGTAGGGAGTTTTGATGAATGGAGATAAAATACAAGCTATATAAATAAATCCATATTGTTGTCTTTATCAGTAATTTGTTCCTCTTTATTATTAATATTCCACTTTATGAATGGAATAACTGGTAAGTGGTGGTTCACTTGCCAATATATATTTTTTGCAGACTTTTCTGTTGGGTTAACACCTATGTGACATTGCTAGGTCACAGAGTAGGTGTGCACTTTCTCCAAAGCAGGTGTTCCATTTTATACTCCCAACAGCAATGGATGAGAGTTCTGGGTTTTACAGCCTAACCAATATATTGGTGTTTTCAGGCTCTTTAATTTTCTCAATTCTAGTGGTTGTGTAGGGATAATTCATTGGGGTTTTAATTTATATTTCCCTGATGATGATACTGAGCACCTTTCCAGGTGATTACTGGCCAAGCATATACCTTCTTTTTGTAACATCTGATAAAGTCCTTTTCCTATGTAGTTGGGTTGTTTATCTTTGTATTATTTAGTAATACAAGTGGTTTATATATTTTAGGTATAGGTTGTCAGATATATATATATATATCTGACTACACATATGTGTGTGTGTATATATATATATAGAGAGAGAGAATATTTTATCCATGTGTGACTTTCTTTTTCGTTCTCTTAAGAGTCTGTCTTGATAAGCCAAGTTTATTGTTTTTATTATAAGAAATTCAATTTTTATGGTTTTTGTTTTTTTGTGTACCATATATAAATCTTCATCAATTCAAGATCAAAAAAATTGTTTCCTATTTTCTTCTAGATTCTACTGTAGACTTTTACATGTGACTGTGTATACTGTGTGGAAGGGGTCTATTCATTCTTTTTCAAACATTTATGGCATTGTTCCAGTACCATTTGTTTAAAAGGTTTCCTTTACTCATTAACTTGCCTTGGCAACTAGCTGTAGTTGTGTAGACCCTCTCGACTTTCATTTTCCAGATACTTCTGTGTAAATATCTTTTCATATTCTATGTAGCTGTAAAATAATGGAGCAGAATTTTCATGATACACAAAAAATGAGTCATTGACACTTTGCAATAACCCTCTCTCGCACACAGTTCTTCAATTAGCAAATGTAGGCAAAAACATGACTTCACATCCTCTAATTAGCTCATTTGACATATTTTAGTAATCCTTTGCAAAATGTCAACATGATCTATGGTAGTAGGACAGTGTAAATGTGTTTGCACTTTTCTTTTGCAGTTTCTCTGTGGAGGTGTCTGAAAATGTGTCTATACAAACTCATTGAATGCCTTTCCTCCTCATTTGAAGAACTATGAGATATAGACTTAACATCTACAAATCGTTTTTACATTGCAAGAAAAAAAATCACTGGGAAACTGCATCAGAATTTCTTTTCATTTGTAAAGAAAATGTAATTAAATAGAAAATCAAATAAATTAGCCTTAAAGTGAAGATGAATATTACTGTATAATTATAGCAGTGAAAGAATTCCCTAAGGTATTTACTAACTATAAGATGACATATTTTTAACCATTTGTGGTCAAATATGATTTCATGAAACAGTAGCTCTGTAAGGTGTTTCATGGGGAGAAAAGTTCCAGGATCAATTAATTTCAGGAAATACTGGTTGGACGGAGTTAAAGAGTTTTCTTACTACAGGATATATCAGAGTCTTTAACTAACCAACAACTGCTGAACATCTCCAAGAAGAGCACAGAGGGATCAACATATGTCTGATCAGTCGGAGCATAAGATAGAGCTACAGAACTAGCAAAGCGACAACTCGAATTCAGAACACATGCTTCTAAAATTATTTTAGCAGAAACACTAAAAGAAGTCTTTGTCTTTACTGATTGCAGTAAAAGATACGGCTTCAATTAAACAATAACAAAAACGCCATACAGAGAGGCAACTAAGATTACAAGGGAGCGGGTAAGAAAGAGATAACAACAAAGAAAATAAATGTACACTGGTAAAATTAAATTTGCCATAGAAAACAATGAACAGCAGCACTTACCAGGGGAGATCTAACAATGATTTGGAATACAAACTGAAAAATATTTCAAAAATGCAGAGAAGGCTGGGTGGGCGCGGTGGCTCACGCCTGTAATCCCAGCACTTTGGGAGGCCGAGGCGGGTGGATCATGAGGTCAGGAGATCCAGACCATCCTGGCAACACGGTGAAACCTTGTCTCCACTAAAAATACAAAAAATTAGCCAGGCGCGGTGGCGGGCGCCTGTAGTCCCAGGTACTCGGGAGGCTGAGACAGGAGAATGGCGGGAACCCGGGAGGCGGAGCTTGCAGTGAGCTGAGATTGTGCCACTGCACTCCAGCCTGGGCGACAGAGCGAGACTCCGTCTCAAACAAAAACAACAACAACAACAACAACAAAATGCTGAGGAAATGAATAAGGGAAAATCACTGGAAGATGACAAGAGATGTAGAACTAGCCAATCTAGGAGTTACGGGTCTTCTCTAAGAAAAATCAAGTGCAACAGTACCAGATGTGAGGTTGAAGAAACCATTGAAGTACACATTTTGTACCCAAAACCAGGTCTAAATGTGAAGTTAGAAACAACTTACCATGCTCCATGGATAAATCAATTAAGAGATTCACATCATGACAGAATTTAAATATTTAAGTGGGAAATACATGTAGACCACCTACAAAGGATCAGATTTCTTACAATTAAAACAGTAAAAAATGGAGCACTTAGACAGAAATATTGTCATTCGAAATACTGAATGATTTGTCATTTATTTTATTTTCAAAATAAATATTGAATGACAATACTTATTTTGAACCCCAAAGGTAAACTGTGTTCATGGCTAGGGCAAAAGAAAAAAGTAATCTTAGGTATTCAAGGTTTTAGAAGACAAATTGCCCAAATAAAATTCTTTAAAAATTTACTTTGAAATTTATAACAATAATAATAATAATAATAATAATAATAATAATAAGGCCAGGCACAGTGCTCAAGCTTGTAATTCCAGCACTTTGGGAGGCTGTGTGGGTGGATCACGAGGTCAGGAGTTCGAGACCAGCCTGGCCAACATGGTGAAACCCTGTTCTCTACTAAAAATGCAAAAAAAAAAAAAAAATTAGCTGGGCGTGGTGGCACACACCTGTAATCCCAGCTACTCGGGAGGCTGAGGCAGGAGAATCACTTGAATCTGGGATGCTAAGGTTGCAGTGAGCCAAGGTTGTGTCACTGCACTCCAGCCTGGGTGACAGAGCAAGACTCCATTTCAAAAAATAAATAAATAATTAAATAAATGGGCTCAAAATATGGGAGAATTGGCAAATGGGACTGTCTATATTATGTTAATCAATTCCTATAGTAGTTAGATTTAAGGACCACTATAAATATGGTTATACAACTCAATAGAAATGTCAGAATTAATGCTTAAAACAGAAGCAGTATAAAATAGTTAATATTTTATTTTATTTACCTAGTTATAAAAAGCAAAGTTTATACTAATAATTTCCAGTGAGAAAAGATGGGAGGAAAATTGAAAAGATGTTGGATCTTTTATTTTAAATAGATGAAGAACAAATGACACCATTAAATTTGAGACCTTGATATAAAATAAATACTGACAATGTTTTTAAAATAACATAAGGTAACCATTAGGATAAATAAAAATATATATTTATTTGCAAAGGATTGGACATTAAACTGTATGCAATGTATTTTATAAAATAATTGAAAGAAGACACAGAAAATTAAAAACAGCATGAAGAAAGGATAAAATAAGTTGGCAGGAATAAAATCAAATATATCAATTGTAATAGTAAACTCAAATATTTTAATTCCTACCCTCTTACAGCAAAGATTTGTAGATTAGGTAAAAAATTAACAAAATTATAAATCAAAGTGTATGTTGCTCACAAGTGGTAAATCTGACTCAAAGTAATGAAGAAGAATAAAATTTAAAGGGTTGTCAAAGATTTATCAAGCATATAGAAAAAATGCATGGTAGCCTAAATTTCAGACCCAGCAGAATTTAACACAAAACAACTAAACAAAACAAAAAGGTCATAAGATTTTCTTTTTCTATATTTTGAATGTTAACGAATATGTGAAGTCATGAATTTTTGGTCAGTATCACTCATTATCAAGATATATGACATAAAAACTGTTAGAAACAGATGAGAAATTGATTACTATTATGAGAAAGTCTAAGCAGTTATTACATAGACTCAGAACAAAATAATTAATAAGAATAATTTAATATGTCAACTTCGCCTCTTACTCTAATCAACCTTCTCTAAACTATCGACAGAACATTTATCAAAAATGGATATATCCATCATATACTAGATCATGTAAAAAGCATTGATTTATCAAGAGAGGGCTTGGCATGGTGGCTCACGCCTGTAATCCCAGCACTTTGGGAGGCCAAGGTGGGTGGATCACGAGATCAAGAGATCAAGACCATCCCGGCCAACATGGTGAAACCCAATCTTTACTAAAAATACAAAAAAAAAAAAAAAACCCCAAAAATTAGCTGGGTATGATGGTGCGCGCCTGTGGTCCCTGCTACTCTGGAGGCTGAGGCAGAAGAATTGCTTGAACCCGGGAGGCAGAGGTTGCAGTGAGTGGAGATCATGCCACTGCAGTCCAGTCTGGGTGACAGAGCGAGACTTTGTCTCAAAATAAAAATAAAAAAAAGAAAAGAAATATCAAGATAACAAAAAGATAAGTCATAGACAAGGAGAAAATATTTGCAAAAGACATATCTGATAAAGTTGTTATTTTAAATATACAAATAACTCCTAAAACTCAACAATAAGAAGAAAACAATTTTAAAATGGCCCAAAGATCTTAACAGATGCCTTACTGAAGAAGATATACAGATGGCAAACAAGTATGTGAAAAGATATTCCACATTATATATTATTTGTCATCAGGCAAATGCAAATTAATACGATGAAATACCACTATACGCTTATTAGAATGGCTCAAATCCAGAACACTGAAAACACCAAACACTGGCGAGGATGTGGAGAAAACACAGACTTTCATTCATTGCTGGTGGGAATGCAAAATGCTACAGCCTCTTTGGAAGACAGTTCAGCAGTTTCTTAAAAAAGTAAACATACTGTATGATCCAGCAATCACACTCCTTGATATTTACCCAAAATAACTGAAAACTTAATGTCCCCATGAAAACCTGCACACCAATGTTTATAGCAGCTACATTATAACTGCCAAAACTTGGAAGTAACCAAGACGTCCTTCAGTAGCTGAATAGATAAACAGTGGTACATTCAGACAACGCAGTATTACTCAGCAATAAAAAGAAGCGAGCTCTCAAGCCATCAAAACACACTTAAAAAACTTAAGTGCATATTCCTAAGTGAAAGAAGCCAATCTGAAAAGCCTGCACACTGTATAACACTCTGGAACATGCAAAACTATGGTAACAGTAAAAAGATTGGTGCTTGCCAGCGGTTGCAGGGAGGGAGGGGTGAACAGGTGGGGCACAGGAGATTTGTAGGGCAGTGAAACTGCTCTGTATGTTACTGTCATGGTGGGTACGTGTTATAAAATTTACCAAACACACAGAAAATATAATACCAACAGTTAATCCTAAGGTAAATTATAATAATTACTTTGGGGGATAGTGCTGTGTCAATGCAGGTTCCTGACTTGTAACCAATGGACCTACTGTGGTGGGGTGGGGGATGACGATGGGGGGGCCATGCATGGGTGACAGCAGCGAGTACATGGGATCTCTCTGTACTTTCTGTTCAATATTACTGTGAACTTAAAACTGCACTAAAAAATAAAGTATATTACAAAAAACATTAAAATATCATATGTTTTCTACAAGCTACGTTCTGTGGTCATAATTCCAAAAAACTTGTAAGAAATATAAAGAAATTTACATGATAGAGGAATCTTATAACTCAGAGTACTCTTTGAGAAGCAGTGAAAATGAAAGTACAACATGAAACCTGTTACAGAAATGAGTGAAACAGAAAACTCCCAAGTTTTAATCCTTATTTAATTCTCACAAGTGTTTTATCTTTATTTGTAGACAAGATAAAGGAGTCTCCAAAAGGTGAAGTGACCTCTGCAAAGTCATACAGTCTATAAGTGTCTGAACCAGGATTTCACTGAGGCCTTCTGCCTCCTATTCCAGGGCTCTTTTTAAGATATACCACTGTCTCCCTATTGAAGAAACACTAGGATCAAAATTGGAAAACATTTAATTAGCCAATCCCTTGACTCTAAAACGTTGTTTTCATATTTTAAGGTTTCTGAAATTAGAATCAATTTTAAAATGATTTCTTTACAAAAAAGATGTACTCCCATTGTCTGGGAATTGGCATATTAACATCAGTAAAAGTATCGACTGATTAGATTTTCTCCACAACTAAATTATCTTTAATAATAATGTGTGCAGCTGGATTTTAATTTAAATTCAAATCCTTCATTTGTATTAAAAATATCTTTAGAAAGCACTGAAAAAGGCCATCATATATACAAAGGACTGTCACAAGCAAAGCGATGCAGATAAAGGTAGTAGAAACTGCCACGTTTCCTGGAGTAGATGGTAGTTTTTAGAGACAGATGAAAGATCTGACTGATACAGCAAAAGGACTATCTCTCCAGGACTCACATCAACCAGTCCCAAGCTAATTTCTAAGGTAAGCTGCTTATTTTGGAGAAAATTGTTATTCACTTCCTATGACATTTTTCTAAAATTAAAATGTCCACAAAACTCATTCTTTTCTGTGCCATTAAATTGTAGTATAATTTTCAAAGTGCTTAATAGATCAAAGATGATGAGAAAGGCTATAAAAATCCATGGGTGGTAGTGATCCTCATTTTAAAATAGCAAAAGCATTCCAGAAAAATCTATAGGCACTGTCTATAAAGAAGACTACAAATTACCTGGGATCTCTTTGGAATGCAAATTCTGATTAATTGGGTCTGAAGTTGTATCTGAAATATAATTTGATGCTGATACTGTTAGTGTAAAAACCACACTTTGAATAGCAAAGGTACAATGGTTAAGAGGTCCGTCAACCCAACTGAGTCAAAGTTCTACCATTTATTAGCCATGTGATCAGATACAAGCCATTCCCTTAAGTTCTACTTTCTCCCTGGGTAAAAGAGAATATCTACTGCATTTTTAAAATACATTATAGGGTTGATGAAAAATATATGTGCAGTCTTTAGAACAGTGTCTAACACATCATTAAATGCTCAATAAAATTAGCCATTACTGGCTGGGCGCAGTGGCTCATGCCTGTAATCGCAGCACTTTGGGAGGCCGAGGCAGGTGGATCACCTGAGGTCAGGAATTCAAGACAAGCCTGGTCAACATGATGAAACCCTGTCTCTAATAAAAATTTAGCTGGGCATGGTGGCGTGCTCCTGTATTCCCAGCTACTCGGGAAGCTGAAGCAGGAGAATCGCTTGAACCCAAGAGGCGGAGGTTGCAGTGAGCCTGGATCATGCAATTGCACTCCAGCCTGGGCAACGAGAGTGAAATTCCATCTCAATTAAAAAAAAAAAAAAAATTAGCCATTACTATTATTAGAAACAAAATAGTGAGTGGGGCCTGATGAGCCCTTGCAGCGCAGTGTAGTTACACAACTATCGAGCTACCACTGCAACACTTAACCTACAGAAGAAGCAATATCATCCCTTGAAGTCAAATTAAGTCTGTTATGTGATTTGTACCTGGCCAGTTGACTTTTCACTGGCAAAGCAAAGACATACGAAGTCTTAACTGGCAGGAATATAATGAATTTAGAATTTGAGGTCTATGAAGAATCCACCCATTTATAACTAAGAAGTTCCTCAACGGCTAAAGTCTGTGCCAAGAGTGTTTACTAAGTCAATCTGTACACAGCAGGGCTACTGTCACGGGGCTTATTTCTGTCACTTTGTGACACCAGTGCTCCATCAGGCATGATGATTACATCTACAACCTTTCATCTGGTAAAACAGGAAAGGTAATTGCAAGAGTTGCAATTGCATCACTGAATGTCTTTTGCTTTAAAAAATAAATATATTGCCTTTGCCTCTGCATGTATCTACCGGCCTGGAACCATTATACAGTGACAATATTCTGTTTCAGAAGCATTATCTCTGAATAATTACCTGCTCCTTGTCTCCATGGAAAGCTGTACCGCAGAACCTCTTTTAATTTGGTATATGGCAGGATTCACGGATGGTATTTTATTACTATAAAAAAAATACCTTTCTCCACCCCCTACAAAAATGAACTGTTGACCACGTCGTGAATGATGGATGCTGCAGTTTGGGATGTTTGCAGCCCGCTGATGGACAGGTTCTCCTTCACCTTCCGCAAGCACTCATCAACAAAGGGTGTCTCTAGCTGGTTGCAGGGACCAGAATTTGAAGGGAGAGGAAATCCCTGATGCTGGGCCCTCCTGCCTGATTCTCCAAATGGTGACAGGGATAAAACACAGAGGGGTAGTGAGCCCTGTGGCAGGACTCAGCAAAGAGAAAGCACAGATGTTCACTGAGCTCTTCTCCCTTTCATTTTATTCTACCTCTGTTTTTCTTTTGGTCTCAATTCATGAGCAACCCCAGGTCAATCTGTATCCTGAGTCCTCACTCACCTCCCTTCCACGGACAATTACTTCATTTCCTTTGGAATTACAGACTATTTTAAAATGCTTTCAGGTGAACACTTCAAGGCTCAGAGCAGGGAAAATAAAAAGAAGTGTAGTTACTGGGGCATACAATGTAAATGTTTATCTAGAGAGGAGTGGTTAGGAGGGAGGTGTGATTCAGGAAGTAATGGTGTTTACTTTCGCTAAAGCAACAGTTTGCACATTTGCACGACAACAGAAAGAAATCGGCAGAAACGTTTTATTCTAAATGAAAGTATTAACAGATCCATGCTAAATAAAACATATGTAAGTGAATTTGCCCAGAGGAAGCAGTGGGTAGGGTAGGTAAAGCTCAACAAGCCCAGATTTCCTCTCACTCTCCAACGCAACCTCTCTAGTAAACCTCTAGGAATATCTCCAGGAATTCTAGTGGATTTAGGTCACCCTGTACAAATCACTAAGCCACATGAATATAAGATATTGTATACATTGTAAACTGGGCAGGGGGAGATGTTTAGCCAGTCTAATGGAAAGTTTACAAAATTGGTTCTTTCAGCTGTTTTAAGCAATAGGGTTTTTAAAAATGGGATTTAAAACAGACCCAGAAGGCCAAAACCAGGCCTAGAAGGCCAGAATGTATACTCAAAAAAACTTTCATTCCTTTAAAATATTCTAAAGTCAGACTGTTTACTACACTGCCCTGATGATCTCACCTAATGTGAAGAAGAAAGGTCATTTGTTAATTGTCCACTTTTAAATCATGAATCTCCCTTTAAATTTGTGCTCTGTGAAGGTTAAGTGGATTACAACAGATTTCTTCACATTTTTGAACTACAGTGACTCACGGTGAACCCACTGCCTGTCTTCAGATGAAAGTCAACAGGAGATTTGGGTTTTATAATTTTATAGAATCATCTTGCCAGGAATCTGTATGGGAGCCACACGTGAAGGAACAACTGTTTTATCAGCCTTTTATAAAAATAATGACATAATGCTTCTCCACGTGTAATGAGAAGTGTATGTATCTCATAACAAAATGAGAACTGTATATGAGATAATTGGGTAGGAATAAGAAACTAATTTCAGTATACAAAAATATGAAACTTGATTTTATTTCACAAACATTTTTATGGCTTTTAGAGAAAAGTGTAGATAATTTTATTACTGTGGGCCTTAAGAAGTAATCTCTGAACATTTCTTACAAGTTGTTGATTATATAGTCAATATTAACTTACTCTGTCATGGGATCAAGCTCGATTATAAACCTCAGATTCCATTACCATACTAATATTTAATATTTTAAAATTTGTAGAAAAGTATTTTTAAAAGGAAAGATCAAAACATACAATTTAAATAGATAATAATATTCATCCTAGTAACGTTAACAAGTGTCAGTGATTTCCAAAAATCACATGTTATTAATGAATTCAAGTTGTTTATCTGCAAAATATAATCTAATCTCAATTAGAGAAAAGAAGCATAAATAATGAAAAGTTCTCATATTATCTGTAATTGTCTTTGATATTACATCACAACCACAGGAAGACACATGCACGCGCAGACACACACACACACACACCCACACACATCCCAGCCTCATTTCAGATTCAATTTTCTTTTCCCTTCCAGATCACTGCTGGGGAACCTAGAAGTAACTGAATACTAGGCTAGAGGCGTCGTATTAAATTAAATAAAGATTTTCTATTTATGGATCTGTAACTATGTAAGAATCCATGCTAAGAACCAGTTCTGTAATTACTGGTACATGATCATTTATTCAAAAGAAGAAACACTGGATTCATCTGTGTGCTCACGTAGTCACTCATTTCACAGTCAATCATTATTCTTTACTCTGAGTCAAATATTTGCTAGATTCTAGGTTTTAGAAATACAAAGAAAATCAACACTACTCATGGAGCTAACAGTCAGAGAGACCAACATCAACAAATAATTAGAGTAAATGGCAAATACAAAACTAAAAGTGTGCACCAGTTTAGCTGGAATATGGAGGAAAATGTGATCACAGCTACATGTGAGGTTGCATTTTTTTAAACTTACAAGGTGTCAGTGGTTATTCTAGACAGAGAGAAGGGCAAAATCAAGAACCTGGACTGAATTGGTATTGATGGAAATAGGAATGATTAAATTTATATAGACAGAGAGAGAGAGAGAGAGAGAGAGAGACGCTGGTGTTACTAGCTGTGTAGGGATAATCATGATACTATCATCATCATGAGGTTGATGAGATTGTTAAATGACATATGTCAAACATTTAGAACAGTGCCTAGAACTCTACAAGTACTCATTTAATGTTAACTACTATTATTCATTAAATCTTCCATCTAATATTAGAAACATTGCTTAAGAACAAAAGTTTAATCATATAGATGGATTTTTGGATATGGAGAAAGGTTAAGTCAATCAACAAGCCTCTAGTAACATACTGAGGCTCAGTGCAGGCAAAGGAAACACAATAAATAGAAACCCCTGCCTGCTTATTTATATACCACCATCTTAAATGTTTTAAAACATTTCCTCCCATTTCTTTCTGTTCTATTATTTTTCTTTGCTCCCAACCAGCCTCAGCTCTTGACCTGAGGGTGTGCATCTTCACTCAAATCTATGCTGCCTCTGGCTTATTTCCTTGTCTGATCCAGGCTTTGGAGATAATCGGCCATATTTTTCCATTTCCTTATTTCAATTATTCCCTCAAAACTTTAATTTGTCATTGCCAACAGTCTCATTTCCTTTTGACTAAGATAAAGGTCTGCCTTTTCCCAAGAGAAGTCTTTCTGAGACGAACGTTTTTGAAAAAGCTTTCTTTTCGTACTGTCTTTGTTTCAATGCATTAAGACTGAAAAATCTCCTGTCTCCAAAGTCTTAAGAATTGAGATGGACAAGAGCATTTTAAAAGGTGGAATAAAAATTCTAGAGTGTGGGAACCTTTTTCAATGGGTATGCAAAGCTCATGTTAGGCTTAGCAGCAATCTGGGTGGGTTAGTTTCTTTATCCCTTTTTAAGTGGGAGAAAAAAAAGAAGGGCTCTAACTCTGAGTTTCTATAATAAAAGTCTAGTTTTTCATGGACAGTGAAACTAAGGCTCAAGGTCATGTTTTCATTTTGCTGGAATGTCTGCAAGGGGTTCAGGTGAGAAGCAACACTCTGTATGACAAATAAACAGAAATGGAAACACTGAGGCCCCAGGCTACATGCTTCCAGATTTTTAAAAAATGTGTCTGAAAGCTGATAAAGTGGTAGATGTTTCTAATTCCATACACACCCAGGGAGTGGAAGGATGCCTGGGATGGAGACGTCCACTTGTACAAAGTTATTTATTCAAACAGATATTTTCCTGTTAATATTTCAGAAGAATGTGTATGATATTAGCATCAAGCAGCAGAAAGCTGCGTAGGTACAAAGGTATCAACAGTCCTTTGGGAGACCATCATAAACCCGGGCAGGCTTCACCTTGTCTGGTGATATAAAGACAGACTGAACCACAGCACCTGCTCCATCTTCGCAATGGATGTGCTTGTTATTCTTTTGGAGAGGAAAGGTGGAAGGTCAATGACAGTCACGACACAGAAACTCACTGTTCTCCACTTTGGGTACAGCCCCAGGTGCAGTTGTTCAGTATCAATCATCAAAGAGACAGGCACATTCGCCATGGAACTAACAGCAATTCATCTTCAGATTTCCTCACTGGTGGGAGTCTCTGGCACTGGGAAGGACCATGACAATAGATGGCATACATGTTTTAAATTTTTCCAAAATAAGAAATTTTGAGTGAATTAAGATCACTGACTCTCCTTCTATTCCAACTTTGACTCAGCCACATTTCCTTTCATGTCCAGTGGCTCTGGAATGACTCCAGGTACTTCTGAGATTCAGCCAAAGAGAAGGTGAGTTGAGGACACATTCATTTTGAGATTAGTGGGGTACCATCACTTCTGTGGCTTTTCAGGGTATAGAAATGCCTTCTAGAAATAGTGCTGTAGACCTCTTGGGTCATGACAATTTAAGACCAGAGATCAAGTAATAAAATTGTATGCATCCTCTAATGCACAGCCCACATTTAGGAAGTTGAGAAGGAACAAGTTTTGAAGTACACAGAGCCACTTACAACAGATGTGTAAGATTATAATTACATCTCCATATTCTAGATCTTGTGAGGTTTATGGTATTTGTCTGATATAAAAATGTAATTTGTGTTGATTGCCTTTTCATCCTAAGTTAGTATTCACCTTAACTTCGTACTTTTGATTTTGAATTCATTTTATTAAAAAGGACTCCCAAAATGTAAACCCTGCAAAATATTAATCTACTTATCTATGTTAGACAAAGACATGCATCCCAAATTGCAATGTAGAACTGTGATGTAAAATTAGTAAAAAAAATTTAGATCATAATATTAAAATATTGTAATTATGTTCATGGACTATTTAAATAGAATAATTGATTAAATGACAATATAATGCATATTATGCTTGGTCAAAATATCTTAATATAATGTATAATCATTAAAAACAATGTACCAAGATTATATTAAAACATAAAATAAATCGTAAGATTTCAAATAGGTGCAACAGGTAAGCTATAAAGTTGTGTTTTAAAACTAGTTATAAGAGAACTGGTTTCATTTTAAGACAAAGCAAGAAAAAAGCCAAGAAGAAAATCATATCTCAACTAATCTATGTTTACACCTATAGTTGACATACTCTCAGTAAAGAAAATAATCTTTTATACATTATTCTTTTTCAGAATTTTTGTAAAGAAGCTTTTCAAAATACATGGGAATACATAATTCAGAAATAGCTTCTGATGTATATTCTGTTGACTATGCCAAAGAATATGTTCAAAGATCACTGTATTCACTTCCTAGTCCTGCAATAACAAATTACCACAAACTTTATGCCTAAAAACAACATGCATTTATTATCTTACAGTTCTGGAGATCAGAAGTCTAAAATCGTTTTGCTGTGCTTAAATCAAGGTGTCATCAAGACTACATCCCTTCTGGAGGCTTTAGGATCTCTTTCCTGGCCTTTTCAAGCTTCTAGAGACATGCTGCATTCTTTGGCTCTTGGCCCCCTTTCTCCCTCTTCAAAGGCAGTAGTGGTAGGTTGAGTCCTTCTCATGCTGAATCACTTGATTCTGACCCTTTCGTTCCCGTGTCCACTTGTAAGGGCCCTTGTGATTGTATTGGGTGCACCCAGATGATCCAGTATAATCTTTTGATTAGCAATCATAACTACCCTTTGCCATGTAATCTAACATATTCACAGATTCAAGAGATTACAGGGGTGTCTTTGATGGAGGCCGTATTCTACCTACCACAATCATCAATGAATTCTTTTGTCCCATCATGCTGTCATTTGGTTATAAGTCTGAAAATAAGCTATGTACCATCTTTGTTACACTAAGAAGGTTGTACACATAATCAATGAACCTCAAGATCAATATCAACCTGAATGCAGTTGTATCTGCTGAAAACTGTGGTCTGCTCAGAAGGACTCCTTAAAGTCTTACAGTCTGGCATCTCATTCCCCCAATTCCCACCTGCCCCCAGTGGTGACCCAAGTTTAGAACACTATCATCCCTCTATCATCAGTGATTGGTTCAAACTTGACCATTTCATCCAAGCAAAGTCAATCCGAGTTTTTCCCCTGAATTGTTTTTCTCCCTTAAACTGCTAAGGAAAAATCTATAATCTTTCTTGGTCAGAGCATAGTAAAACTATAACCTTAGATGATGCTAAAATTCATGTTCCTACTGTATGGAGAAAAATCCATCTGCAATAGACAAGATTCAGATTAAAGGGCTGATAAAAGCAGAAATGTGTGTGTTGGAGGCTGCTGTGTAAATCCATGTGCATGTATGTGTACATGGGTGTAGGTGTGATAGAGAAAGTGAAAGAGTAAGAGAGTCCATGTAAGGTTGTCTAAGTCTCTTTACCATTCTTCCCCAAGGTCATCTGTACCCCTGTCCTTTTTGGTTGGTGAGCACATAAATCATGTGTTTGTTTCTGGTTGTTTGAATTGGGATTCTGCCACTTTCATCTAAGGCCTTTTAATTAAAATAGATGCTGTATAGTTTTCTTACATGCTCAGCACTGTAATTAATGACAAGGGATTTTAAAACATAATAAAGAAAGCTAGAATTCTTTTAGGACAAAGAAAACAAAGAACAACTCTATATGTCCCAAACTGGAGATCGCTGCTAAGTGTGATCTGGTACCGGCAACACCATAGCTTTTTGTTGCTAAGTCTTTGATCTATAGTAGAAATCAATCATGGTCTCCTGAACAGTTTCCTAATCTATTGCCTATGTTGAACAAATAAATAGCAAATATTCTCGCTAAACATAATTTTCCCCCATGTAGCTAGTTAATAGCATAGAAACAAAGTCCATGGAATCAACCAGAATCTATAAGCAGCATATGGAGAGAGGTAAATAGTAGCAACCCAAATTATTTCATTAAAATGAATACTAGGAAGATTCTCTCGTCATCTTATATTGCCAATGTAACTAATCACATTGAGTGAATGATTAAGTAAATGAATATATAGTGAAAAAATAGTTCTAAGCCCAGGAAGTAGGCCCTGGATCATTCAATATCAACAAATCACTGTTACTGCTGCTTCATGATCCATTAATATGTATTCACTATTGTCTCCTCAGGTTCTGGGTGCTCTGCCACACTGAAATTGTCTTTGACAATTTAGCCATATCCCACACATTCACAAGATTCATACGGATATTCACTAGCCAAAGTTAAAACCATAATAATATGGCTGAAGGTTGAGTTAGCCAATCTATAAACTGGCTAAATATTAGGTTAGAGTCATGTAAGAATTGCAAAGCACCAATTATATTTTGTTTTAAATTTCTTTATTTTTAATAAAAGACTATTTTTACATAATGAGATGGGTCTGCTTAAAACACTTTCAACTCGATTAGCATAGAAATTAAAATTATTTCTCTTCTTGTTTCTGTATTCCTATTATTTCTAAAATGCCAGGTTGTACTCTTATGAGCATCCAGTGCTTCCACATTTATTAATCAGAATAGAGATCCTTCTCATGGATACATCCTAAAACCTAAGGAATTATGGAACAAAAGTCACTCTCTTATGAGAGTAAAACAGGAGAGGAGTTCTTTTCTCTGCTTCAACTTTTGCTTGTTACCAATTATTCTAAAACGAAACTTCAGTGACAAATTCTTTTTTTTTTTTTTTTTTTTTTTTTTTTTTTTTTTTTTTGAGGCGGAATCTCGCTCTGTCGCCCGGGCTGGAGTGCAGTGGCCGGATCTCAGCTCACTGCAAGCTCCGCCTCCCGGGTTTACGCCATTCTCCTGCCTCAGCCTCCCGAGTAGCTGGGACTACAGGCGCCCACCACCTCGCCCGGCTAGTTTTTTTTTGTATTTTTTAGTAGAGACGGGGTTTCACCGTGTTCGCCAGGATGGTCTCGATCTCCTGACTTCGTGATCCACCCGTCTCGGCCTCCCAAAGTGCTGGGATTACAGGCTTGAGCCACCGCGCCCGGCAACAAATTCTTATCACTTACAGTAAAATAATTTGGGGCTTGGTCTACCTTTTGATTCAAATATTTTTTAAAGCAGAATCAAAAACTATAAATAAAACTGGGTATCACCAGGTACTTCTATGTTTGACTACCTTTTGGATAATATACTAATTTACTTAGTAAACAATACAGTACCTAGTTAAAGTGTATGTAGCTCAAAATATGTCCCTTAATAATCTATTGTGACAGCTAAAAGTCTTTGTTTGATTTTATGCAGAGATGTCTAAATCACTGCCACCTTTGTTGATATTATGGAGCCCTTTTATAATCCAGCCAAAGAAGCTATGGACTCTTTCTGCACAAAAATATTAAAAGGCAAACACAATATATTTGTGCCATTTTAAGGGGTTCTCATTGTCTGATACCCAACCATCCTCTGGGTTGCATGAATTCCAGGCTAAGAGTCCCTGGATATGGGATTCCCCAAATCCCTCATTACAATGCATATTATTCTGGCCAAGGAAGCACATCAGAGAGTAGCTCTCAGAAAACTAGCTATGGGCGGCATGCAGTGGTGCATGCCTGTAATCCCAGCACGTTGGGAGGCCGAGGTGGGTGGATCACTTGAAGTCAGGAGTTTGAGAACAGCCTGGCCAACATGGTGAAACCCCATCTCTACTAAAAATACAAAAATTAGCCAGGCATGGTGGTGCATGCCTGTAATCCTAGCTACTTAGGAGGCTGAGGCAGGAGAATCGCTTCAACCTGGGAGGCGGAGGCTGCAGTGAGCTGAGATAGCGCCACTGCACTCCAGCCTGGGTGACAGTGAGATTCAATTTCAAAAAAATAAACAATTATAAAAAGAAAATGAAAGAAAACTAGCTATGAAGGCAGAAAACAGATCTCAGGGTTCTGAGCAACTGAGAACCACAAAAGGAAAGTTTTATGAAACAGATTTATACCCCCAGAATTTATGCCTAAATACTTCATATTCACACTGGAGATCTACTTACAAATAAAGACTCCAATCCTACCTTGGATATACATAAGCTGGATGAAACAATTACCTGAACTTATCATATCCTTTCATCTTTCTGTGCTTCGTAATGGGATTTCCTGTCTTGGACATATTCTTCCCCATTTCTCCAGGAGCAAACTTCTGACCATTCAAGACCTCCCTCACCCTCTCAATTTTGCAGGCAGAGATCGCCTCAAATATCTCCATCACAGCATTGACTACATTCTACTGTAATGATTTATGTTTTTCTCTTTCTTTTTTATGCTGTATCTAATTGAACTTTGATACTTGTCTCTTTCCATTCGAGCTGCTATAAAATATACCATAGATGAGTAGTTCATAAACAACAGATATCAAGCTTTTCAGTTCTGGAGTCTGGGAAACCCAAGATCAAGGCACCGGAAGATTCAGTGTCTAGCGAGAGTCTGCTTCCTACACATAGATGGCACCTTCTCACTGTGTCCTCACATGGTGGAATTGTCAAGCTAGCTTTCTGGGGTCTCGTTTGTTATTTATTTATGTATTTTTATTATTATAATTACTTTTAGAGACACGGTCTCTGTCACCCCGGCTGAAGTACAGTGGTGCCATCATGGCTCACTGCAGCCTCAAACTCTTGGGCTTAAGAAATCCTCCCACCTCAGCCTCCTGAGTAGCTGGGACTACAGACATGCCCTACCACAGTTTGGGTTCTCTTTTGTAACAGGACCATTCTCTTTCATGAGGACTCCACCCTCGTGACCTAATCACCTCCCAAACACCCCAACTTCTAATATCATCGACTTTGGGGCTAGGTTTCAACATGTAATTTTTAAGAAGGGCACAAACATTCAGACCAAAGTAATGTGCACAAATCAGCAAATAAAGTAGTATATGGTGGATAAGACATTTATTTTCTGAATAAGTATCTCTGGTGGAAGCAGGCTTGATTTCCCCTAAGAGGGTATAATCAGTTGAATAGTGTTCCTCAAAATTCATGTCCACCTAGAACCCCAGGGTGTCACCTTATTTGGAAATAGAGTCTTTGCAGAGATAATTAAAGACTAGAGCTGAATCATCCTGGATTTAGGGTGGGCCCAATTGTGCTTATGGGAGAAAGGAGAAGGAAGCTTGGACACACAGAGAGGCAGGTAAGACAACCTCTCTGAAGGCTGTCTCTGAAGAGAGAGGCAGAGAAGGGAGCGATGCTGTCACAAGCCAAGGAATGCCAAAAGCCACCAGAAATTGGAAACAGCAAAGCAGGATTCTCTTCTAGATCCTTGGGAGGGATCCTGACATTTTTCCATTTCAAATTTCTGATTTCCAGAACTGTGAGAATAAATTTCTGTTGTTTTCAGCCATCAAATATGTGGTCATGTATTTTTGCAGCCCTAGGAATCTAACCTGAGGGCAGGAGTGGGGTATACCTCCCATGTGAATCCCAAGGGGTCACCTGCAGCTAAGAGGGAAGGGGTGTTTCAAAATCGGGTTCTTCAAACAAGCGCTGTGCAAATGAAGAGTTTCTGGGGAGCATCTGAGGACAACCTAACTTTCTCTGGGCTATTTCCTAGCATTGGTCCTGAAGAGCCTCTCTCTGGACAACGTGCAATGGTTTTACTGCTAACCTAGCATTGGCTCATTGCTCCCCCGAGCATGCGCCTCATTTCTCGGAAGTGTCACCTCTCACCATAACTGCGAAAGCCCAACCAAAAACCTGGGGACAAAGCAGACAAGGAGCCAGCTTAGCAGTGGACCAAGCAGGAAGGCTGGGCTGGGAACAGATCACAGGGAGCTGATATGGATCCGCTGGTCATTTCTTTGATTAAATAATGGAAAATGTGCTCAAACTGCACCTACTCAGACTCATCCACAAAATTCTTAGTTTCACTAACAGGGAAAATATAATCCTGAGGAATGCCTCTCCTCAACACATAAATAATATGCATGGGAAAAAAGACAACATGGAAAACGATTAGTCCTCTTGTGGTAACAGAACTAAATAATATTTTATTATTAAATATCACCATGGCTATTCTAGGAAAATGAGTAGCTAAATACATTCCTCCATATTATTTTTCAAAGCAGAAATTATCTATGGTGAAAACCCAAAATGCATTTCTGACAAAGCCCCTTTCCTGAACTCTTTGACAATTCTATCTATTCAGCCAATTATCTTTCATATAGAACAAATAGTCATTGTTCTGTATGTTGATGGTATTCAAACATGCCTAAGGTGGATCATTGTTCAAGATCTCCTCTCTCTATTTCTCTCTATACCCCTACCAGACCCATCCACCGCTCTTTCCGCTGACTCATTCCTTTCCCTCCTATCCTTATTCAACAAAGCTTTGGGAAAGGACACCACAGAGCAATAGGTTTTGTGCAACTTTTAAGCACTCCCTAAAGCCCTGTTTGCACAGTGGGAAGTAGGGCAAAAACTAAAGTGTCCATCCCGCTGCAGGACCGTGCCTATTATACAACCCTACAGAGTGGTGAGTCTTCATGTGGCTGCTCAGCAGAATCACCCAGAGAGCTTTTAAAATCCTGGATGCCCAGGCCATCTCACAGACAAATTAAATCAGGTGGGAACTCAGCACTGGTATTTTAAAAATACTTCCGCAAACTCTCCAAGTGCTCTCATCTCCTCTATGAATTTTTTAAGGATGAAGCCCACCTGACTTACATCTCCTTCTGGAAAACTTTATCCCTTGAATCTGAAATTGTTTTCCTGTTTCCTCTGCCATCTTCCCTGAGTTGTTATTCGGTCCACTTTCAATATTCCAATCTGGCCAAATATGACTTCCCGGGAGAGGGCCCCTGCCCACCGTACTTACAGCAGCCCCCAGACTGCATCTTGGCCACGCTCTCACATTCTCTTGATTTCCCTTCTCAAGAGAATATGGGAGCTACCCGAAATTACTTGTTTTCTGGTTTAACTTATTTTCCCAAACTCTATGACATCAGTTGCCTCGTCTCTTTTTTTCTCAGCACTGAGAATGGTTCTGGGAACACAGGAGGACCCTGGTAAATATATGTTGACTGGGTGAGTGAATGAAGGAATGAATGTTGACCTTGTTTTCTCTATTAAATTGTATGCCCCGAAGGTCATTTGTATGCTGTCTACTTAAATCCCTTGTAAGCCTTTACAATTGCGTATTAAAGTTAACAAAGAAGTTTCGTACATACTATTTCAAGTGTCTCTCACAACATTTGAAAGAAAACATCAATTGTTATAATGCCATTTTTACAGATAACAAAATTAAGGGTCCAAAAAGTTTTTTCAAAAAATACAAAACTCTACAGAGTCGCACAGATAATACATGGTGTGAGACATTAGCTCTGTGACGACGTCATGCAGCCACATGGCCATCTCTTCCATCCCTGCCCCCTCAGAGCACATGCCCTCACAGTCAGTGCCTGGCTGCTTTGATAAGCTACGGACGCTGAGGGAAGCCATGGCATGGGCAGCATGTGTATCTTTCTACCCAAACAGGAAACTGATGCCTGTTAGGAGTGTTTCCAGGGACCATGCCAGTGAAGAGGGGAGTATCACTGATGAACAGATGAGCAGGGGTGAATAGTGTCAGTATGTGTTCACCCTATCATACCCTTGTGTGGTCACAAGACTCCAGGCCTCCTAACACATCCAAAATCTTATTTACTAAGAAGCCTAACCTAAAAACTGCAATCTCTCTGGGTTTTTCTCTCTACGTAGGGTTATCCAGAATATATCTAGACTCAAGCATATATTATGTATATTATGTCACTTGGATTTTGCTACCACCTTTTTAAAATAATTATATTACACTACACTCGAGAGGGTGAGTTTTGCAATTCTCTCTCACCATTGCAACTATAACTCAACAGTATCATTAACCATACCCAGACTTCCAGCAAATTAAAGGAAGCAGTAGGAGAGACTTTACCAGGCACTACATACTTCATATTTTCTCTTTTTTTTTCACATTCCTTTTAACTTCCTTTAGTTAACTATTATACAATACAGGGATCCGGAAAGAAATCTTGGCAAAAGAGTTAACGTCCTTATAAAGGACTTTACACATGACCTCAAAATATTTGCTGTTTCACCCTAGAGACTACCCAAATCTTAAGCAGCTTACAACTGTACCATGCCAGGCCATTTGGCATTATTTACCAACATCCACATAGCATGAATATTTTGAGCATCGAAGAGACCAATATTATTTATAAACTTAAATAGGAAGCCAAAGAATCCTGCCTTTTTGCCTTTATCCAAATAGTAGGCAACACATGAGAAATAAATATTTATGGAGAACCAAAATCTCATCCATCTTAAATCATTATATTCCAAAGGAAAGAATGTCATAACTGAAGAATATATTAGTTTGAATCCCAAGCAGATTCTTGGTAGAAAGCAGAGTCTGAAAGAATGATGGGTTAGTCACATGGTTCTCATGAGACGTAGTCGGATCTTAGTCTGTCTATAGTTAGCTACGCAAAACCAGATCCAAAGTCTACTATGAAGGTGAGTCAGAAATGACAGACATGGTGTCCATTGAGTAGATATAAAATCTAGGGGTCCAGATGAGTCAGAACACAGTGTCAAATTCACTTATTGCAAAGAGAGGTGAAAGAGTAATTTCAGGGTCACCGAGAAGGGTTTTGCTTCCAGTTCAGTGTATGCCTTGCTGGGTCACACAACTGGCTAGTGACTGAACCCAGACTAACTCAGGGTCTACTCACCTCTATCCCAGTAGCTTACTGTTCAACTAACTGCTGCAACATGTCCCTTTGCCATTTTAAACATGTAGGCATCTATATACATACCCAATATCTAGATAATAGCAATCTCATTCTCAAAATACAAATTTAACTGCTGACAGTTGTCATTTTAATACTTTGCTGATATGAATGCCTTGGAATAAAACAATTTTGGATTTTTGCTTGTTTTCTCATCTTCTGTCAGTAGTTAAGTAAACATGATACGAGGTACAGAAGGGCACATGAAAGGATGCTAAAGTATTTGTCTTGTTCATGGAAAAATTTGAATCTCAGTAAATTCAGTTACATAAAACTTGGCATTTTAGCAATGACCCAATGGATGGGCATGAAACAACGTTAACCTGGCATTTCTGTGACATCATTTTACTAACAATTAACCTCATAAGACAATTATGACATAGAGAGCTCTGCAGAGAAGTGGCTTTTTCTGTCTGAAACCTGTCAATCACACAAGAAGAAGTTAGGTAGCTGGGGAGAGACATATTTCACCCCAGGCTGTCTCCCACCATTTTCTTATTTTTTCTAAATCATCACAAGTATGCTTCCTGTTCTTTACACGTTATTCCCATCATAACTCAGAGTTTCTGCCCCTGCTGTTCCTCCTACCTGGGATGTCGTTTTTTGTTTTGTTTTGTTTTTTTGATTTTTTTCTAAATTATTATCTGGCTAATATTACTACTCATCTCTGCAGACACCCTCTAGGTTCACTCATTTCATGAAGCCATATTTGCACCCAAATTGAGCAAATGTCATCTTCCTCTGATTCTCAAGACACTCAGTCCCTTCTCCCAACATATCTGTCACAATTATCACAAATGCTTAGCTCAGTGGTAGCAGGCTTTTTCTGTAAGGGGCTAGATGATAAATATTTCAGGCTGTGTGGGCCATGTGCTCTCTGTGGCCACTACTCGACTTTGCCATTACAGCAAGAAAGTAGCTACATGTAAACAAATGAGCATGGCAATGATCTAATAAGACTTTATTTACAAAAAGACAATGCAGGCCTAGCCCTAGTTTTCTGACCACTAGCTTAGCCCAGAGATACATGGTGGTAAGATCAATAAATATTAGATGGATTAACTATGATAAGCAACATCATTTATGAAAATATGATGTACATGTTGTCTGTATGCTGTGGGTATAGAGTATCTGTATTCATTTTGCAACTATAGCATAATGACCAGCCCTATTAAATTTTGTGTATCCTAAGAGGGGCATCACAGGTTCTGATCAGCTATGTGACTCTACAGGCTACACAAAGGGACAACACTCTGCCTCACTGGTTTTCTATTAGAAAGAACATCTGCTGAGGCTGATTCTATGAAGATTATGGCTGATAACCAGAGCAAATTGTTTCCCATAAAAGTATCTGGTTTGCTTGTTTATATTGAATGAAATCAGGTAAATAACTGCTAAAGCTCTCCACTACAATCTGCACTGTAATTTTAGTGTTTTAATAGAAATAAATATATAATCATAGTAACAAAATTGTCCTAGCTGTCACACATGTATTTTAAGCTTGCTTAGAGAAACTGGAATTAAATTCAAGTCCAATTTTCTACTTTCATTTCAAATAGATTTTGACAATATTGGTTGCAGTCTTTACTAGGAAGTTATCTTAGCCAAAGAATTTTACTGGTTTTCAACTTACAGCATAAAAATAATGTAAAATGTAATGAAACTTGTCTGTTTATTTGGATCAATTCCTGTCTTTGATACAAATTGTTCTGTTGCTGTAGATAAAGATTGTTTATTTAGAACAGAAAAAAAAATACTCTCTCTTACTTGGTAGTAATACAGTTTTCAGGACTATTAGTTAGAAAAACCTCAGTTAATTAAAAAATATTATGTTTCTTATTTTCCACTGAATTATTTTCTACCATCTCTTAAAAATAAACAAAACTATTAAATTCAGCTTCTGGATTCTTCTTTTCTCTCTGTTCTGTTGAATATAAAAATAGCAAGATGAAAGGCAAGATCAAACACAAGAGGAGAAATAAGGAACATAAATACCCACTGCAAAGGGGAGTCCCTGAAAAATCAACTTGCATGAGATTATCTCTTCTATTTAACAAGGCTCTTTCCCATTCCCTTTAATAATTTCCTTTCACATATGCAGATTATGTCATTAGCTTAGTAAATGCTCCTTCATCATATGACTGAGAGATTTAATACTGGATTTAACTAGGACCTTCAAGTAGATGACTACTCTGAGCACCTGCACCTTTGGCTGCCTCTATGAGAATACACAATGTCCCAACACAGAGAAATCCAAGTGCACCGTAAAGATAGATAAAGGATACCAGAAGCGCCCTATTTAATTCTCCCTCGATCCCAGTCTTCTCATATCAGTACTATCCTTAATAACCTCTTAATAAATAACAATTACATGCCTGAGGTGCTCTGAAATGTAGGATGCATATACAGTTTAAGATATCATAATGAGTACAAAGAAAGCAAGTGATAAACTGATTCTTTTATTTCTACATATAATATTACTATTGTGGGCTATTGCACGGTAATAGAGCATATACAAGCCGTAATAGGGGGCACTGTCAGTTCGAAGTATGCTCAAAGGTGCATGGAAGACTCCCTGGTGGTGTGCAGGCTTATTCTTGTCATTTAATGTCCATAACATGACAAAGTCCAGGCCTTTCCTTCTGAAACAATTCACCAATTCATTTACATTTCTCCTCATTTGATGCACACGAAAAGCACAACCATTCCTCTTGGATAAGAAATAGTAAATAAGTTAATTTTACAGGGTCATTTATTTATCATCTTTGGCTACAGTTTATAAAAAACTAGGTTTCAAATGGCATAATTCAGTGCATGACTACTCCAGGGTCCTCTAGTACTGGCAGAAATAATGAATCAATCTAGCAGAAAGCTCAGAATGGAGTAAATCTGAACCCCACTTGCTTTCTCAAAGTACTACTGGAAGAACACATTGGGGTTCCCTTGTCACCTAAACACTCAGCACATTTCCTGCAGCAGTTAACTCACGATAAGATGGTTAATTAGGCCACAAAGGATTTTAAAATATAATCAGAATCACTATATATGGTATGCTGCCTAACTGAAAATGTTTGAAAGACTTCCCATTTTTTTAAACTTTCTCTTTGCTCCAAATAAATAACCTCTCTGTAAACATGAATAAGAAAGGTAATGATTCAATTGTCCAAAACTACAAAGAGTAAAAAACAGACAGGTTAAAAAAAAAAAGGAAAGAAAACATGTATCATGAAAACTTCTCTGAAAAATAAAACAGGAAATTAAAGATGGGCTTTGCCAATAAAAGGGAAAGATAAATTGTGACTTCATTGAAAAATATCCAGATGGTGAGAATTTGGCATGCTATTATTCTTTGAAAGTATGTTCCTAGGTAAGGGAATTGAAACAATTCTTAATTCATTAATTAAAGCATGTTAATTGATAAAAATGAGGACATGGTTTCTATTTTCTAGAAGTTACAATATTAAATAATTAGCCTCCATCTATCATTCTTCCTCCATTTCAAACCTTCCCTTATGGGGGTGTATGGTTACGTGTTTAAGGAACTAAAACATAAGCAATACCTCTTAGAACAAGTCTGATAAAAGAAAACCAAAGGGCAAACCGGACAGATAAGAAAAGCACATGGGATTGCAGTATCAAACAAAAGGATGACTTAGACACAAGGACAAATGATGATCAAAGAAGGCAAATACTGAAAACACAAGCCTCTGAATAATAATGCCTGCAGATAAATCATTCGTTTTGATGATTATAGAAGTCAATGAAAGAAGTTTGATAAATGGCAAAAGTTTGTAACACCAACAGCAAAATACATTGAGAAGAGCTAGCAGATTATTTAAATTGTCACTACTAGCGGGTGAAGAAGACTTTTCTTATGCCCCTGGCAGGAGAGCATACCTGTATAATCTATTTTAGATTTTTTCTTCAAAATAGTTTTTACTGTTTTTCATTTAAAACCTATGTATTCCATATCCAAGAATTAATACTAAGAGATTTGTACATGAATCCTGCTGCAAGAATATAAATTATGGCATTTAGAACTTGAATAAGAGAACATATAGATATCTAATAAAAAGAGGATTGATTGAATTATTTTGCTACAACCATATAATGGAATATTATGCAGCCATTTCAATGACTCTGCAGAATTACATGTGTAACAGGAAATATGTTTAATATATATTGTCCAATAAATTGGCATGTAACAAGAACCTGTAAGTTCTCCAAAACAACAACCTTGGAGTCAGAGAACATGTATTATTTTTTTTTAAACTTGCACCACTGGAATTATGTAAAATGGCAAACTGTTCAGATATCTAATTTCTTTTTCTGCAAAAAGAATAATAATTATACATCTTCCTACCTCATTGTGTTTTTAGGAAATTTTAAAAATGTATTATTCAATGTTCTTATTTTACCTGTTGACTAAGTGCACATAAATGCTGTTGATAGAACAGCATAAATACATCACTTATAAAATATATGCATCTTTTTTAGACCTATGTATTACATATCCAAGAATTAATACTAAGAGATGTGAACATGAATCCTGCTCCAAGAATATAAATTATGGCATTTATAAATTATGTATATAATATAAAATATAAATTATATAAGTATGATTTTTGTTGTGTTTGCTTACCTTGACTTAACCATATTCCCTACATTTTATATGGGGAATCAGTTATCATTCAGGAGTTCTCCTGCAATAACACCTCCCTCCAAAATCTCACTTGTTTAAAACAACAGGAGTTTCTTTCTCACTCACATCATAGGACCTTGGTGGATCAACAGAGATTTCTGCTACCCATCCTCATTCAGAGACCCAGGCTAATGGGTCAGAGACGATCTCAAGCACTGCAAATCCTCATGCCTGAGACAGAATGGCAGATTTTTCACTGCCTCTTATAGCTTCTGCTCAGATGTGATGCAAATTAATTTTACTCACTTATTTTTTTTTAAGTCAAAGTCAAATTCATGCTCAGGAGAACATTGATAATAATAATGATGTATTCTTAAATCAGGAAGAATGTAAAACTAATGTTTAGCCTATCATAAGCCATTACAGTTTTTGAGCAGAACACTAGAAGACTAGATAAAGTGTTTTCCCACCTTTACTCCCAGGAACCGAAATTAGGACGAGTGTCTTTATATCTATATTGGCTACATGAGATACATCTCATTACATGAAAATATATCTACAGCCAATATGGCATAGAAATTAAGGAATCACAGGATGCAGAATGTAAGATATCATATAAGTTATTCTACCTTCAAGACATAATGATCACACTTAGTCACCACCAACAGAAACTAATAATTTAACTTAATTTCTGATATATTTTATATATTTTATATATATCAGATATATATAAAATTATAATATATAATTATATATGTAAAATATATAATATATACAAAATTTATATATAAAATATAATATATATTATAGATATATATGTAAATGCATTCACCTGATATTTATATAAAAAATATATAAAAATATCTGATATATATATTTAAAAATATATAATATATACAAAATTTATATATAAAATATATAAAATATAATATATATTATAGATATACAATGTATATGTAAATGCCTTCACCTGGTCCCTGACAAACTTCAGTATATTCTACTAGGATTTTTTTTTCCCAGCTTGTGAGCTAATGAGGCCCTCAGGCTGGAGAAACTGATGGGTCTTATAATTGCTTTCCTAACTCATGTAACCACAGCTGCAGTTTTCATTCATAAATTGCAAAACGAACTCTTTGAAAGTTTTCATACTGGTCACGTGCCTCAAAACATCCAGTGCCAAAGAGTTTGCAGATGTAGCACTATGAGAAAGAAAGGGTACCTGACCTTGACCAAAAGCACTCAACTGGCCATCATAACTTCTTGGTTTTCGTTTTCAAAAATCTTACATAGTGTCATGATTTCCCGCGAAATCACTTTGCTCGTGTAAGGAAACTGATAAACTTATTTAGTTTCAAAGTACTTCTAGAGGCTGAAATGAATTATAAATAATTTTAAAAACCATAATTCTATACATTTATTCAATACCTTTTTAATAAAATAAAGTTTAAACATACTCTACTGCTTAAAAATGGTAGCTAAATAAGTCAGTGAATCTCGAGAAAGGCAGGAAATACGCATGTCTGAGGAAAAACCTAGTGGAGTATATTAAGTCCCCAATAATTTTATTTGACTTGTTCTACATATTAAACAATTTAGAGACAAACGAAAAACCATTGGTAAAAGTATATACTTACAGTGATTTTCTCTGTTTGAGAGCTATTTTGTGTGCTTTTCTTATTTTTCCATTATATGGTTTGACATTTTTAACTTCAAAATATGAAAGCATTTGTTAAAAGTATACATTTTGTTCATTTTTTTTGTTTTAAAATGTAAGTGTATATCCCTATTGGTTTCTGTTCTGTTTACTTCTACTGGCGACTTAACCATTTGGAGTTTAAATAATTTTACTGAATGTGAACTCTTTAACTTAAATAATGTTTTAAGATACCAGACCTCCCTTTGCTGTGTTTACCACTTTAAGATAACAGCAAAAATCACTGTACCTAAAGTTCTCTAACTTAAATGTAACTGAAAAAGATTCCTCAAGATCAAAAATCTATTTTTGAGATAAAGTCATTTTCTTTCCCTCCCAAGGTTTTCAATTTGAAATGGAATTGTCCCGAGGATTATAATACATTTTTGAAAAGATACACAGATTTTTTTAAAAGACACTGGTTAGCCTTCCTATGTTCATTTTTTTTTTTTTACATGGTTGGGCCCAATAGGTAAAGCTTTTTGTAAATGTAAAATAATAATGTAAAATTATTTTTTGCTGTAGATTACAAGTGTTGGTAAATCAGCAGTCTGAGGGATATGAATTTTAATCTTTGTTTCTTTAAAAGCATGATGGCTTATGCAGCACTATAATGACAATATTACAATGCAGATAGAACAATGGTTCCTGTCTGGGGTTACTAGTGAAATACAGGGCTAGTCAAAAATATTTCTGAAATTAAATATATATATATATATATATTATACCCATATCCTAGTCCTCTACTCTTCTACCTACAACCATGAGGGGAAAATGGATATGAGAAAATACCTATGCTGCAAACAATCTGAGAGACTTTATGGAGTTTTCTTTATAAAGAATACTGTAAAAAATCAAAAAGACAGACAATACCAAGAAATGGCAAAGATGTGGAGAAACTGGAAACTCCACACGCTGCTGGTGGAATGTAAAATGGTATCGCCATTTTGAAGATGGTCCTGCGGTGTCTCAAAAGGTACAACAGAGTCACTCTAAGACCCAGCAATTCCACTCACAGATACAGATTCCAAAGAAATTAAAAGACATGTCCACCCAAAAACTTGCACAGGAATGTTTGTAACAGCATTACTCATAATGGCCAAAAAGTAGAAACCCCATGTCTAAATGCCCATTAACTGATGAAGGGTTAAATAACTGTAGTGTATCCATACGACAGGGTATTATTCAGCCATAGAGGAATGAAGGACTGACATATGCTACAACTTTGATAAACCTTGCAAACACTTATGCTAAGTGGAGAAAGCCAGATGCAAGAAGATCACATATTTTATGATTCCATTTGTATGGAATATTCAGAATAGACAAGTTCATAGAGACAGAAAGTCGACTGGTGGTTTCTAGGGGTTCTGGGACAAGAGAATGGGGAGTGGCTGCTATAGGCTAACAGAGTATTTTATGATGATAAACATTTTTTTTTGGAATTGGACAGTGGTAATGGCTGTGTAATTATGCTAATATATTAAAACACTGAGTGGTATGTGAATTTTATGGTATGTGAACTATATCCCTATTAAAAATACATTTAAAAAAAATGCAAGGTAAAATTAAATTTCTGATCTAATGTTCAAGTGAAGAAACTCTTTCTGTTTCCTCTTTCTTGAACAAAATTGGTAATAGTGTCAATTACGAGTTCTTCAAAAGTATACTTCATATTAACTTCGCTATTGTCATGTGAGAAGTGAAATTGCATTTCTTGTTTTGATAAATCAAGAGGAATGGAACCTGTGTTCTTCTAGATGAATTTGTCCTTCTCCAATTTGTACTGATCTGATACCAAGAACACACCTGAGGCTACATGCCTTCCTTCTAAAATGACAAAAGCTTATTCATACCTATTTGTTTATACAATGAATTTTCAAAAGCCAACACTGTCCTCAAAATAATGTTACTGGGTTTCATAAATGTCAGTGGACAATTAGATGGTCTCATTCAGAAAGCTTTAAGCAAACGTCTAAACTGTTTCTTTTTTTGATGTCACATTGAACTGAACTGAACTGAAACTGAACATACCTTAAGGCTAAAGTAGACTGACAGTGAGTGAGAGAGAGTGTCTGTGTGTGAAAGATATATGTAGAGAGAAAGAGAAATATATTTCTCCGTGTACTTTCATTCATGGAGATTGGATTTATTATTAGTTCTAAAAAGACTAATAGCCCCTCATTCAGGGATCTCAGCTGTTTTTTAAATTAAGATGTGTGTGCATTGAATTCATTTGAATCGTGATGGAAAGGCCGTGGCAAGCCCTGAGAGACCTGACTTACCCCTCCCAGAGCAAGGCAGATCAGAGCTTCCCTGGCACTTCCTGATGCTCTCCTCAGGCGACAGAGTGCAGGACTGTGGGTGCTCACACTTCTTCCCGTACCAGCCTGCTTTGCAGTCACATCGTCCACAATTACACTGTCCATGACCTTCACAGTGAGAGCGGCAAAAAATAAAAATGTACATGAAGATAATGAGGTCGGAATTAGTTTTCATTCTAACAGCAAATGTCACAAATGAGTCAGGATCTCGATGAATACAATATAACACATTAAGGCAAAGGCATATTTTTCTCAAATTCTTAAATAACTGATTTATGTGAATTGATCTTGAGGGGTAAAGGAAAGCAACCACTACAGATAAGATAAACAGTTTAGTAAGGCTATAAACTTCAAGCTGTCAAATTCCAGGAGCATGTGATTGTATTGGTCTGCTGGGGCCTTAAAGGAGTATTTGGGCTGGGCACTGTGGCTCACGTCTGTAATCCCAGGACTTTGGGAGGGCAAGGAGGGCAGATCATGAGGTCAGGAGTTCAAGACCAGCCTGATGAACATGGTGAAACCCTGGTCTCTACTAAAAACTACAAAAATTAGCCAGGTGTGGTGGCATGCACCTGTAATCCCAGCTACTCAGGAGGCTGAGGCAAGGAGAATCGCTTGTACTCGGGAGGCTGACATTGCAGTAAGCTGAGATCACGCCACTGCATTCCAGCCCGGGTGACAGAGTGAGACTACATCTCAAAAAAAAAAAAAAAAAAAAAAAAAAAAAAGAAAAGAAAAGAAAAGAAAAAAAGGGAAAAAAAAAAGAAAGAAAAAACAGAAAGAAGTATTTGGTGGATTTGGCAATTAAATCACATGGAGGGGAGTCACAGGGAAGGGCAATCAATATACTTTTGAAACAGGATTTTTTTTTTTTTTGCTCTTTAGACTCTATTTTTTAATATATAAATGTTCCTTTCTCAGTAATTAATGCAATAAGTGAAATTAAAATCAGTATGGATGTAAAAAAATGGACATTAACAGCCAAGTAGACATACTTAACATTTATAGAGCATGTTACAAACAATATCAGAGAGAGTACATATTCTTTTAAGACTTAGGTTTTTTTTAGAGCAGTTTTAGGTACACAGCAAAATTGAGAGATACGCAGAGATGTTCCATATACCTCCTTCTCCCTCACGTGCATAGCCTTCTCCATTACCAACAATCCCCACCAGAGAAGTACGCTTGTTATAACTGATGAGCATACATTGACACATCACCATTACCCAAAGTCAATAGTTTACATTAGGGTCCACTCTTAGTGTACACTGTATGAGTGTGAGTAAACAAATAGTGACATGTATTCACCATTGTAGTATCATACGGAGTAATTTCAGTGCCCTGAAAACCCTCTGTGCTCTTCCTAGTCATCTGTCCCTCTCCCACGCCTTTCCCCAATCTCTGGCAACCTGATCTTTTTACTGTCCTCCATAATTTTGCCTTTTCCTCAATGTTATATAGTTGGAGTTATACAGTATATGTAGTCCTTCCAGTTTTTTTTTCAGTTGGTCATATGCATCTAAAATTCCTCTATGGATAAACACACTGTGGTACATCCAAAGAATGGAATATTATTCAGAATAGGATTTTTTTAAATAAACGATTTAATGTATTGCTATTTATTAAGGTCTCACAACCACAGTCAAATTGGGGGTCACAAACTGACAAAAAGCAAGAAATCTAGAATTCAGAAGAGGTCGCTCTTTTTTCCCCCAGATTTATTGAGGTATAAATGACCAAAAAAATTGTAGATACTTAAAGTATGTAATATGATATTTAGATATGCATATGCATTGTGAAATGATTACCACAACCAAGATAATAAATATATCCATCACCTCACACAGTTACCTTTGTGTGTGTCTATGTACAGTGAGAATATCTAAGATCTACTCTCCTCATATTGCAAGTAGACAGTATTACCAACTCTAGTAACCATGCTGTACATTAGATCTCCAGCATGTATTCATCTTATAACTTTGAAAGTTTGTATGCAAAGTCTCCCCATTTCTCCTACCCCTCAGCCCTGGGCAACCACCCTTCTACTCTGTTTCTAAGAGTTCGACATTTTTAGATTCCACATATGCGTGAGATCGTGAAGTGTTTTTTTGTCTACGTCTGGTTATTTTACTTAACAGAATGTCCTCCAGGTTCATCCATGTTGTGCCAAATGAAAGGATTTCCTTCTTGAGGGACGAATACTATTCCATTGGGTATGTGTGTGTATATATATATAGATATAGATATAGATATAGATATACAGATTGATGTAAATATATGCATATTATGCATATGCATATCAAATCATGTTACATATATATCTATATATAGATATCTCACGTTTTCTTTACCCACTCATCTTATAACAGACACTTGCGTTGTTTTCATATCTTGGTTATTAGGGATAATGCTCCAGTGACCATGGAGTGCAGACAGCTCTTCAAGACAATGATTTCATTTCCTTTGTACATATATCCAGAAATTCCTAGATCGTATAATTCTCTTTTTGATTTTTTTTTTTTTTGAGGCGGAGTCTCGCTCTGTCGCCCGGGCTGGAGTGCAGTGGCCGGATCTCAGCTCACTGCAAGCTCCGCCCCCCGGGTTTATGCCATTCTCCTGCCTCAGCCTCCCGAGTAGCTGGGACTACAGGTGCCCGCCACCTCGCCCGGCTAGTTTTTTTTTTTTTTTTTTTTTTTTTTTGAGACGGAGTCTCGCTCTGTCACCCAGGCTGGAGTGCAGTGGCCGGATCTCAGCTCACTGCAAGCTCCGCCTCCCGCGTTCACGCCATTCTCCTGCCTCAGCCTCCCGAGTAGCTGGGACTACAGGCGCCTGCCACCTCGCCCGGCTAAGTTTTTTTTTGTATTTTTAGTAGAGACGGGGTTTCACTGTGTTAGCCAGGATGGTCTCGATCTCCTGACCTCGTGATCCACCCGTCGCCCAGCTAGTTTTTTGTATTTTTTAGTAGAGACGGGGTTTCACCGTGTTCACCAGGATGGTCTCGATCTCCTGACCTCGTGATCCGCCCGTCTCGGCCTCCCAAAGTGCTAGGATTACAGGCTTGAGCCACCGCGCCCGGCCACTTTTTGATTTTTTAAGGAAACTTCATAATATCGTCCATAATGGCTGTATCAATTTACATCCTCACCAACAACATGGAAGTTTTCCTTTTCTCCACATCCCTGCCAACATTTATCTTTTGACTATTTGATAACAGCCATCCTAACAGGTGTGATGTCATATATCATTGTGGTTTTGATTTGCATTTCCCTCATTAGTGATGTTAAGCACTTTTTCACATACCCACTGGCCATTTGCATATCTTCTTTGGAAAAATGTCTATTCCGGTCATTTGCCCATTTTTAAAAATCTGGTTATTTGACGTTTTTGCTACTGAGTTGTATGAGTTAGATACAGTTTCAACGTTTGTCCTCTCCAAATCTCACATGGAAATGTATTCCCCAATATTGGAGATGGGGCCTGGTGGGAGGTGTTTGGACTATGGGAGCAGATCCCTCATGAATGGCTAAATGTTGTCCTTTTGGTGATGAGGGAGTTCTTGCTCTGGTAATTAACCTGAGATCTGGTTGTTTAAAAGAGCGTCCCACCTTCTCTCAACCTCTTTTGTTCGCTCTGTCTTCCTCTCTCTCGCCATGTGATGCACTAGCTCTGCCTCCACTTTCAGCCATGATTAGAAGCTTCCTGAGACCTCACCAGGAACAAAAGCTGGTGCCATGCTTCCTGTACAGGCTGCAGAAACGTGAGCCAAAATAGACCTGTTTTTGGTTTTTGGTTACTGATTTATTTATTTTTTTGAGACAGAGTCTCACTCTATTGCCCAAGCTAGAGTGCAGTGGCACGACCTTGGCTCACTGCAACCTCCATCTCCCAGGTTCAAGTGATTCTCATGTCTCACCCTTCCCAGTAGCTGGGACTATAGGTGTGTGTCAACATGCCTGGCTAGTTTTTGTACTTTTAGTAGAGATGGGGTTTTACCATGTTGGCCAAACTTGTCTATAACTCCTTTCTTCAACTGATTTGCCCACCTCGGCCTCCCAAAGTGCTGGGATTACATGCATGAGCCACCATGTGCCTGGCCCAAAATAAATTTATTTTCTTTATAAATTACCCAGTCTCAGGTATTTCTTTGTAGCAATGCAAAAATGGACTAGAACTCATATATTTTGAATAGTAACCCCTTATTGGATATATGGTTTGCAAATATTTTCTCTCATTCCAGAAGTTGCCTTTTCATTTTTGTTGTTTCCTTTGCTGCTGTAGAAATCTTTTAGTTCAATGCAGTCCCACTCATTTCTTTTTGCTTTTGTCATTTGTGTTCTGGTGTTACATCCAAAAAAATCATTGCCAAGACCAGCAGCATGGAGCTTTTCTCCTATGTTTCTTTGAGTAGTTTTAAAATTTCAGGTTTTACATATAAGTCGTTAATCCATTTTGAGTTGATTTTTATACACAGTATAAGACTAATTTCTTTCTTCTGCATGTGGACATCCGGTTGTCCCAACACCATTTATCAAATAAACTGTCTTTTCCCTATTCTGTGTTCTTGTCATCTTTGTCTAAAGTCAATTGGCTATAAATGTATGGGTTTATTTCTATGCTGTCTATTCTGTTCCATTGGTCTATGTATCTGTTCCTATGTTAGTACCATACTGTTTTAATTACTATAGTTTTGTAATATAATTTGAAATCAAGAGCTATGGTGCCTTCAGCTTTGTTCTTGCTGAAGATTGCTGGGTAATTTATAAAGTCATTTGGGGTATATTGTGGTTCCATATGAATGTTAAGTTTTCTTGTTATTACTATGAAAAATGCCACGAGAGTTTAAAAATTGTTATATGTACATATTTATGGGGTAGAATTACATGTTTTGATACATATATAGGTTGTATTATGATCAAATTAGGGTATTTCACATGACCATCACCTTATGCATCTATCATTTGTGGTAAGGGCATTCAAAAGCTTCCCTAATTATTTTCTAATTATAATATGCCATGTCTTACTGTTAACTGTCCTCACCCTACTGTGTAATAGAAGTTGAACTTATTCCCGCTATCTGATTGTAACTTGGACCACAGACCAACCTTTCCCCATCCTCCCATCATCCTCCTCCCGTCTCTGGTAACCACATTTTAAACTCTCTGCTTCTATGATCCCAATTTTATTTTTAGATTCCAATTTTTTAGTTTTTGAAATAAGCTCTTTCTGTGTCTTATTTCACCTAACATGACGACCTCCAGTTGCATTCATACTGTTGCAAATGACAGGACTTCTTTTTTTAATGGTAGAATTATCCATTCTGTATATATACCACACTTTTTTATCTAGTCATCTGTTAATGGCCACTTGTGATTCCATATCTTGACTACTGTAAATAGCGCTGCAATAAATAAAGAAGTACAGATAAATCTTTGACATATTGATTTCGCTTCTTTTGGATATATATCTAGTAGTGAAATTATGGAATCATATGCATATTATAGTTCTATTTTTAATTTTTTGAGGAACCTCCATACAGTTTTCTATAGTGTTTGTACTAATTTACATTTCACCAACAGTGTGTCAGTGTTCTCTTCTCTACCTCCTTGCCAACATTTGTTTTCTTGTCTTTTTAAATTATAATTCTATAACAAAACCGATTCTAACTGGAGTGAAGAGTATCTCACTGTGTTGTTGATTTGCATTTCCCTGGCAATTAGTGATCTTGGTCATATCTTCATATACCTGTTGGACATGTGACTGTCTTCTTTTAAGAAATATTTATTAATGTATTTTGCCTATTTTTACTTGGGATGTTTTCTTGCTGTTAAGTTCCCGATGTATTCGTGATATGAATCCTTTGTCAGATACATAGTTTGCAACTATTTTCTCCCATTATGTAGGTCTATTTGTCATTCTTTTCGTTGTTTCCTTTTTTGATCAAAAGCTTGTCAGTTTGATGTCATTCTATTTATTTTTGTTTTTGTTGCTTATGCTTTTGAGGGCTTAGTTTAAAAATTCTTGCCCACAGTAAAGTACTATCCTATGTTTTCTTCTAGTAATTGTGTAGCTTTGGGTTTTACATTTAAGACTTTAATGCATTTTCAGTTGATTTTTGTATATCATGAGAAGTAGTGGTTTAGTCTCATTCTTCTGCATATGGATATCCAATTTCTCCAGCACCATTTATCGAAAACATTATCTTTTCTCCAATGTGTATTCTTAGCACTTTTGTTGAAAATCAGTTGGGTGTCAGTCATTGGACTTTTCACAGAAATTGCATTGGATCTGTAGATCACCTTAGGTAGTGCGAACATTTTGACAATATTTATTTTTCTGATCCATGAACATGAGATATCTTTCCATTTATTTGTGTCTTCAATTTCTCTCATCAATGTTTCATATTTTTTGGTGCAATAATCTTTCACATCCTTGGTTAATTTTATTCCTAAGTATATTATTTTTGACACAACCGCAGATGAGATTGTTTTCTTAATTTCTATGTTGGTTACTTCACTAAAGCAAAACGTTATCTTATGGAGTCTCCATACTTTATTTTCACACACTTTTAAGCAAATACTAAATGTTTAGCCTAGAGATCCTTAGAGTAAAACCGGTAACCTACATGGAGTTTACAATCCTTGAAGATTAGCCTAGTGTATACAAAAGAGGTCAGAAAAGACATTAAATTTTTTGACACATGAATATACAGTTTGCAAAGAATTGTCTGAGAAACAGTGGTATGGTTTAGCAAAAATCGACCTACGTTATCAATAAAATAATGGGTTCAAATCCTGGTTCTGCTTCCTACAAAGTGGGGCTGGTCAAATGACCACCTCTGAGTTTCAGTTTCTTCATTTTAAAAAGGAAGAAAATATATTATCAATCCACATTTATTGGGAAGTATATTAAACAGTTTAAATGCTACATAAAAGGGAGCTACTATTACTTGTATTCATCAGATCCACATTATAAGCAGGTAGAGGAAAGCACAGTTTCAATGAGCTTTCTGTAATTCCTAATAAACATGAAGCTACTCATCGCTGCAGATGCAGAAAAAAGTAGATTTCTATAATTGCTGCAAAAATGCATGAAGATTTTTAAAAGTGGAATTACACTATTTAGAAGTACATATAAATGTTAATGGATGAAAATGCAGACTATCTTTAGCATCTGATATTAATGTATATCATCCAATATGAAAATTGGCCTCCAGTGAAGACTAGTCCCTTTTACTAATATTCCTTGAGGTTTGTGGTTCCATCTTCTGAATTTGAAGAAACTGGACAATACACGTATGTGGAAGCTTTTCACCATTTATTTAACTAATTTTTATTTTTAAAAAATCACAAAATCATAAATCAAAGTGGAATGAGACATTAGGGATCACTGAATTTAAATCTCTTATTTAACCCCAAATTCAGTTCAATTCAGATGCTCATTTGTTGATCATCTGTATGTAACAGAGTCTATTTGACAAATTGTTGCCATAATTATCTACTCTAGACCTCAGTTGGAAGGAAAAGAAAATTGTTATTATTAATAAACATACATGACATACAAATATGATTATTTAGACCTTACATTACGGGAATTTTTGTAACAGTTTATGCTTATTAACAATTATATTTCATATGTTGTTGGGTTCTATGGCTTTTGCCATTCATTCACCTCAGTTTAAGAAGTTCCCATTGGGTGTGGTGACTCAAGCCCATAATCCTAGCACTTTGGAAGGCCGAGGTGGGCGAATAACCTGAGGTCAGGTGTTCAATACCAGCCTGGCCAACATGGTGAAACCCCATCTCTACTAAAAATACAAAAATTAGCTGGGCGTGGTGGCACATGCCTGTAGTTCCAGCTACTTAGGAGGCTAGGCAGGAGAATCGCTTGAACCCAGGAGGCGGAGGTTGTAGTGAGCTGAAACTGTGCCACAGCACTCCAGCCTGTATGACACAGGGAAACTCCATCTCAAAACAAAAACAAACAAACAAACAAAAAACAAGGAAGTTCCTATCTTTCTTTATTTTCAGCCCTCAGGTAAGGTTAAGGACAAACATTGCAAACAGATCTGCACTGGAAATGCATATATAAATAATGATTTTAACACATATATCTTTAACATTTAAAGTGCAGTCAATTCTGTTGTTTCATAAGAGCCAATGGCTTTGAAATTCTTGGGGACAAGTGGTTTTATTTCAGAGACAGTTATATCTGTTGTGAGGAAACTGGGCAAAGTACAGAACATGCTGACATTTGTGAGAGACTTGTTGACACTGGAACAATAACATCGCTTGTTGACACTTTAACAATAACATTGAAAACCAGATTGAAGAGGGAGAAAAAGTTTCTCTACTCTTGAAAGTTTAATTGCTGTGAAGGTTAGAACAATACATCTAGCAGATGCAGACCCCGGGAAATCCCTAACTACCCAACAGAATGTCCCTGCCACTACAGCCCACCTGAATTCACAGGCAGTGATTCCCCCACAGGAGGATTCCCTCCGTGGAGAGGGAGAATAAAGTAGAAACCTTGGGGGCAAAGGCAGGTACAGAGGGAGACCCATGACTGAAGGGAGAACGTTCTTAAGTTGCATAGTTGGAATCCATGTTCAAAAGCAACCATTATTCTCTATCTGAAGTCCATTCACATGTTGACATCAATTAAAAAAAGAGGGCAGAATAAAACTAATCCTAAAGACAGAAGTTATTCAAAAGAGATTTTTAAAGTTAGAATCCCATCCAATTAGTAACAAAAGTCAGATTAGTTGTGGAAGCCTTAATACATTTTTTTAAGTTCAGATGCTCTAGACCTGCAGGAAGAAATCATTGTCAGTCGTTTACCTTTATTCTCTCATATGCACGTTCTGTTTTCTTATCATTTTATTTTTCTTGGTCAGTTTTTAATTCTCTAAACCTTTTTCCCCTTACATAATTCTATTATTGCAGACTTATTTTTATATCCCATTGCTATTTCTGATGCTCTTCTACAAATATGAGGGGGAAATAGAGCCTATAAGCTCTCACACCTCTTTTCCTGTGTACTTAATGCAGCATCATGAACATTCTCCAGGATCATGCTTCTAGCTGCATGCTTCACCTCCAGGCACTGCCAACTATAGCAAAGCTTGGAAGAATATATATGTATCCTTACTTTGACATGTGTGTGATGACTCCTTAATAGCCTTCTCAATAACACACCTGCAGCCAATTGCTTGCACACTGGGATGAATTTAAGAGATTGTGTCATTGCTGCGATTGGCTGAAGGATAAAAGACCTTAGCCCTAAACAGGAAAATATCAAAGTGGGAGAATATTGTTTAGTTCAAGATGGCCAATGTTCCTCCTCAAATCATCCCCTGATATGTCTTCTATGCTATAGCATCAGGATTTGATATCAATTGAACAAGTTCAAGCTGAGGAAAGAAGAGGCATTTAAATATGAGTGACATACGTAAGCCATCCATAAAGAATGAAGCTCCTGAAAGTCAGTGAATGTACGGTAACCAGTTTAAGTGACAAAATAGTGGCACAGAAAGTGTTTGATGGTTTTATTGTTTGGGGAGAGTAGAACTGGTTTTATTGTTTGGGTAAAGTAGAATTTTCTAAATAAGATATCCAACTGTATTTCATAGAAGAAGCAAGCCTAAAAGTGCATGGATAAAGTTTCTATAATTCTAGCCTACTATAATAAAAAATAGTATTGATAACAGTATTGCCTAATTTAAATGTTTATTACAGATTGACAGAAGTTAAAACATAAACATAACTTTTGCTTTTTCAGTAATAAAAATTATATCCTACATATTTCAAGAAGTTAGTCATGTGCTTTCAAAATATATTTTAGAATATTAGAGATATCACTTTAAGTGAAACTGTATATGTCCTATAACATCCTTCATGATATTTAATTGGTAGAGTTTAAAAATCACTTAGAAATGTCAGGTATTGGTACCAGATTCTCAGGCAGGTATTGGGCTTTTCAGATAAGACAGAAAATTATAAAACAAAATTGCAACTTTTCTTGTGAAGTTACCAGTTTCTCAATTCCAATTTTAAAAGTTATGCCAAAGAAGGAATCATTTGGTAAAGTCAAGAAGATGAAAATGTTGGGTTTTGCTATATAGAAGAGTTTAAAGATAATGACATCTATTTAGCATGAAAACCCTTTAGACTGCCAGAACTTACATCAGGGTTTTTTTTTTTTTTTTTTTTTTTTTTTTTTAATAGACAAATCGTGAAAAGGTCATAAAAGAAGAAATCAGGAGACTTGTGTCCTTCATCTAGATGTGCCGCTATCTTTTCTGGGCCTTATCTCAAATTGCTTTATCTTTCAAATGAAAGAACTAAAAGAAGATAAATTTGCCGCACGGGTCTGAAATGCGATGCTTCCATGCTAGTTTGTCAAATTTATGTGTATGTTAAGCCTGCAGGTTTTAGTTTCATTACTTCTAACCAGTATTCCTTTAAACTGTGTAGGTAGAAGATCATGAAATAGAGATGAAAGATTCAGAGTGGTGCTGTTTGTCCCTGATATCAAACATCAGAAGAATTCAAATAAGAGAAATGCTATATAAAGACCTCTCTGTATGTATATACATATACACATGCACACACACACACACACACACACACACACACACACACCCCCCAATGGCAGAACAATACAGTGCTTGGTGTTGGTATAATCTACCTACCATAAAAATGACTGCAGCCCAAAATACCCATATGAAAAGGAAGATTTGCAGCAAAAGCAGCCACCAAAGTGGCCCGAAGACCATGCTGGGAAGGCAGGAGTTATTAAGGCTCTCAGGCCGTTATAGGAAAAGGTGTTAACCAAACCTTTTCTTGTTTATTTGTAACTATTGTGTTCTTTGGAGTTATGCTATCCAAACTTCAGAAACAGGTGCAGGCATTTCAGGACAAGTGCAGTTGCATCTATTCCAGACAAACACTTCTCTGTTTTAGAGGATACTTCTTTCTTTTTAAAGGATCAAAAAATGCGCGTGAATTTGAATCTGATGTTAACAAGCCTGTTAACATGCTTCCAAAGTAACATGAAGACAATCAATAGGGAAAAGCCTTGGGGAATAACTTAGTGCTTGCTATTTTTTTAAATTCAATATATTAATGTTTCCTTTCAAGAAAATGCAGTCTGAATATACTTAATCATTTCCTTTAGTTTCTTTTCTTAATGCTTTGGCAATCCACAGTGACAAATTTCGCCACATAATAACGGTTCTATCAAAAGATTCCATTTTCCAAACTAATGTAACCCTAAGCCAAAACTTTCCTTATATTTTCATAATTTTCTTAGGCAGGGGAAGCTGAACGATAAAGTTTAAGGTCACATTGCAGCGTATTTTTTCAGTTAAGGGATTTGGGGAAATAGACCTGAGTGGCAAGCAGCCATTAGGAAAAAAGCAGTTATATTAGAATCAGAAAGTAAATTGGGTGTAACAAAGAGGACAGTCGGGACACACCAGGATGCCTGTTCATGCCCTGATCATTTCAGTCACACTCAAATTGGGTCAACAGTATTATCTTTGAGGGGTGCATGTATGTGTGTAGTAAAACAGTCATGTTGGTGCATGGGCGAATGAACATACAAAAACACAGGTATTTTGTGGATGATGAACAACAGATCGGATTAAAAGAAGTAAATAAAATTTATTTATTTGGTGGGTGCAGGGACCGTGTTTCAACATATTTGTGTCCCCTATATTCATGATGTGTTAGGCATAAAATATTTACATTTAAATGCATTACTGAATAGATAAATGGAAATAATGTGAATGAATGAATAAAATGGGAATGTCAATTAAAAGAGCTAACTTAAACTAATCCTTCCAGAGATTTCCTTGGACTTAACTAAGACCAATACTCTCAGGATGGCAAGAATAGGAGCTAAAAATAAAACTTCATTTCATCCGAGCCTTATTATATTCTAGTCTTGCATGAATGACTAGAGAATATTGATGTCATTGGGTTACTTCTATCTCAAAACACAAAGGTATTAACATGCTCAATAATCAACTATATGGCACTCTTCTTACACTGCAACTTAGACTGGTAATTAGGAAAAATTTAAAGACTAATAATTCTCTAAGCGTAATACCATACAGCATATAGAATTCTACAGATTCTGTAAGAATGATAAAATACTTCAGAGATTGATGTCTGCTACAGATCATAATGATGTTCAGAGAAGCTTAGTTTCATTTAAAAAAAATAAATCTGAGTACCCAGAGGACAGTTCTTCCTCAGAAAAATAAAGTAAAATTGGAGAATTGTATTTGCATCACCTGGAGATTAAGTTACATGAGTAGTCAGGCTATATGTGTTTACAGATGACACTTTAATGGCAGTATGAACTTTATCAGGTTACTTAATTTCTCTGAACGTATTTTCTCCTCTGCTAAACTATAGACAGTAATGCCTCCCTGTCTGAGTTAGTGTGTAAATAAAGAACTCAGTAACGGTACAATAGAGTAGGGTATCTGTAAATATGAGTTTTTTCTTCTTTCCTCAATTCCTCATTCTCAGTGTGGGAGCCAAGCTGTGGAAAGCTGGCCACGTTCAATTCACTTCAACCAGTGGATCATAAAATCACAATAATAGATTGATGTCTTCTTGTCCAAACTACAGTCAATTGTGCCATCACCTCTTCCTACCCCTACCTGTCCATACCCACTGGGTGGAGTCTCATAGGGTACGGAAGAAAGGAAAATGTGAGAAAAAAGAAAACAGGGAAGAGGGATTGGAGGGGAATAGGGTGAGGTGGAATATTAGATTCCAAGGCAGCCTCCTTAATGACACTTCACCTGCTCAGCCTAGAGTAAGCACTCCAAGACTAAATGACTCACTGCAGGAATTGCACACAAGCTTACACAAGGATTAAAGTGTCAATTCAGGAGTCATCACCCATCTGCACCCCATGACCCCACTCCCTCACAGTGAGATGCACTGGCTCATAGGGCCCTGAATTATCACTGTAAAGCAGTTAGTTTGAATTTTTCAACCCAGTCCAAAATCAAGATCAACATCAGAATTATGGATTTCACAAGAAAGTGAATACTCATGGGAAAAAAGGGCTCCAAATCAGCAAGTCACACACTTACAATTTTAACATATAGCCTTTTATATGCCTCCCTTATTTTAAAATTGTGTCAATTCACATTTATCTCAAAGGCAATCTCAAAATGACACTGTGGCCTGGCGCAGTGGCTCATGCCTATAATCCCAGCACTTTGAGAGGCTGAGGCGGGCTGATTATGAGGTCAGGAAATTGAGACCATCCTGGCTAACATGGTGAAAACCCATCTCTACTAAAAATACAAAAAAATAGCTGGGCGTGGTGGCGGGCGCCTGTAATCCCAGCTACTCGGGAAGCTGAGGCAGGAGAATGGCGGGAACCCGGGAGGCGGAGCTTGCAGTGAGCTGAGATAGCGCCACTGCACTCCAGACTGGGTGACAGAGCGAGACTCCGTCAAAAAAAAAAATTACATTGTCATATGGCATTTCCTGAATGCCAGCATAGTTTTAACTACCAACTCTATGCTTACAACTTGAAATTCTCTTGGTTTAGCCCTGACCCTGACTCACATATTCAACAGGCTTGGAAAAAAAAAATATAAACTTTGGCTTACCCTTTGTCCTCTATGCTGGAGATGTCTAGAAACAAACTTGACAGCTTCCTTCCATATTCCCCATTTCAGTAAATGGCACCAACATTTTCCTAGACACTCAGACTAGAAATCTGATAACGATAGCACTCTACTGCCTAAAACCATCATTAGCTCCTCATTGCCTTTAAAATAAAACCTGGGTCTGCAGGAAGGTAAAAAAAAAACCCAGTTCCTGTTTCTTAACCAACTTTACCTTTTACCACATGCTTCCTTACTTGGCATTCTGGTAATTTCAAACTGAGTCTGGTCCCATGCACAGATTCTATCCCTCTGTTCCTTCTGCTTGGAATGCCCCTCTCATCTTTCTTTACCTGCAAACCTATTTTTTTTTTTTTTTGGATGAAATCCACATGCATTATGATCCAATAACCTCCTGCAATGCACGAGCCCTACATCGCCACCACTGTGAAGAGCCATATCACCCTAATTAAAATGTCCAAGAGCCCTCTTCCCCACGATTCTCATCATCTCTTTGGAACATAGGCGCCACTCACTAGTCATGAGCTCTTTTATTACCACTGTGTTGACAGCAACGATAATGAAGAACATGAGCATGTATAATGAATAATAGAAAAAATGCCCTCAAGAGAGTAGTGTTCACAAAATGTTTAGGAAATCCTCTGGAGCACAAGACATTATCAGAAGAGGGAAACCCTTCTACAAAGGGAAGATTTAGCAGCAGGCTTTCCCCAGTCAGTCTGGAGAAGGCTTTGAAGTTGCACACTCATAATTAAATGGGGCAGTTCTTTTATCTCCCTTTGCTGGCAAACTTTCAGGAGACCAGAGGAGTTTGTATCCATCTGCATGCACCAATCAGGCAGTCAAGCTTAACAAGATGTATATATGTATGTCTCTACCTTATGGATTATCAAATAGAACTGGACTGAAAATCTATAACTCCATTTTTGCTAAATGATACCTTTTCAGATAGATTTCTGACTACTTTCTTTTTCTTTGTACTTTTAGACATCCTGGACTTACGTATTTTATTTCTTTGCATTTAGATTGCAAACTCCATGAAGTCAAAGATCATGGCTGTCTCCTGTCTGCTACTGGCTTCTACCACACCAGTAGCCCAGATGTCACTCAGTCCCTAACAGACAGTATCTGCCCCCTAGTATTTACAGTCAAAGATTTTTGAAACTACTAATGGATATTTAATTATAGACTACATTGCAGAATAACTTTAGTTTAAAGCCTGTCAAAAAGTTAATGCACAAAATAACCCTGGGCATTGTATTATCCTGTTTTGTAATACATTAATACAGTTGTCCTGATGGCAACTATCCTGTTCATTGTCGACAGCTCTGCGAGTTTTGCAGTCTCAGAGTTGAACTGAGTAGCTATCTAGAGCTAATGGTTCTCCTAGGTGAGGAATTAGACTAACTTGAAAAGAGTGGGTGCCCTCTCATCTCTAGTCTTCGCCAACTTCGGGGATTCTCTGGAGGTTTTCCAAGTCACTAGTAGGAGCACTGCAAATATAAAATGCTTTGGAATGCACATTCAGTTTCTTTTACAGGGTCTGTGAGAATCAGAAATCTTAAAAACAGGAAAATATGTATTTATTTTTATTCATTACTTTTCACATTTTTGTGGTTGAACTGAGTCGCTGAGTAGCTATCTAGAGCTAATGATTCTCCTGGGTGAGGAATTAGACTAACTTGAAAAGAGTGGGTGCCCTCTCATCTCTAGTCTTTGCCAACTTTGGGGATTCTCTGGAGGTTTTCCAAGTCACTAGTAGGAGCACTGCAAATATAAAATGCTTTGGAATGCACATTCAGTTTCTTTTACAGGGTCTGTGAGAATCAGAAATCTTGAAAACAGGAAAATATGTACTTTTTTATTTTTATTCATTACTTTTTACATTTTTGTGGGTACACAGTGGATGTATGTGTTTATGGAGTACGTGGGGTGTTTTGATACGGACATGCAATGTAAAGTAAGCACACCATGGAGAATGGGGTATCCATCCCCTCAAGCATTTATCCTTAGTGTTCCAAACAATCTAATTATACTCTTTACATTATTTTAAAATGTACAATTAAATTATTGACTATAGTCACCCTACTGTGCTATCAAACAGTAGGTCTTATTTATGCTATCTAATTTTTTTTTGTGCCCATTAACCATCCTCACTTCCCCCTCCAGAAAAATAGGAATTGAAAGAGCCCTTACCTGAACAGAAGTCATCAGAATATCGGTCATAGACAGCTCTACAGTCCCTTTCATCGCACTCACAGGTGTCCCCATGAATATCTCCCCAGTCCCCAGTTGGATCAACATCGTGACAGGTACATTCACCACATACACAAGTCCCTAGGTGGGAAGAAGAATTTTATAAGAATCCAGTCAAGAAAAACCATGAAAGAAAGCATTTCACATATTTCTTATTATTTTCTGCTGCTTACTTTGTATTTGAAAAAAAACCACATATATTAGATAAAAATATTCTAAAAAGGAAAAGCACCATCTAATATTGGTAATAGAGATTCCTTAATAAACAAAAGTTATTACATATTCTATAATTATGTGAGTTGGTAGAATGTGTCATTAGTATTGTGTTAGTTTCCTTCAAAGATAACACTAAAACAATTTATATAAGATATAATCTTTTCCCTCAAGAAGCTTGCAATCTATTTGGCAAAAAGAAAGCTAATAAGAAAGAAAAATTAGCAAACACTAAAAACAATGTGTGACTATTTTGTAAACTAAGACATGAATGCTCTAAGAATTTGGAGAAAGAGGGTCAATGAGGGTTGCAGTAATTAGCAGTGGATGGATTGGATAATACGGATTAGAGGAAATGTTCTAGGAGACATTGGAGGTAGAACTAAGAGAAAGTCAAGAAGAAAAGACTAAGCAATGAAGGGTAGGGATGGGCATAGGGACCCTGAGGTGCATGTTAAAAAAAAGACTAAGAAGTAAGGTTTGCTAGATCAGATGAGTCCAGATTATAAAGAATGTTGGAGATGAGATTGAGAGATATAAACTTGGTCATTTGCAGACTTGCAGAGGGAAATACTCATCTGTAAATCATATTTACTCTGTGTGGATTATCAGTAACTATCTTTAGGGCAACCAGCTAATCATTTGATAGAGACATAAAGTTAAATCCTTTTCTTACCTCTAACAACAAAATAAGTACCAGTTGGATTAAAGATTTAAATGTACAAAATAAAACTGTAGAATATGAACTAAACTCTTTTTATTCAAGACCCCCAATGCACAATTACTAAAAAAGGAAATTGAAAATTTCCAAAAAAAATTGAAAATTTTGGTTGGAAACAAAACACTATAAAAAAAACCAGACTGATAAAGCTGAAACAAGTGGTTAATATGTCTGTAAAAGACAAAGAATACTTACAAAAACATATAAATAAATCATAGGATTGAATATAGAAAGGATTAATATGCCCAAAGTGAAATAGACAAAACCAAAGAATAGGAAATTTCATACAGAAATAATGATAGATAAAGATGAAAAATGTTTATCACTCAGTTGACCACTACTAAGCGGGCAGCAGTGGAAGAGCTTCAAAATAATCATGATTGGCAATTATTTCAGATGTCAGATTGTCAGAGGTGGAAAATATTGCTTGGATCCAGACTTGGTAAAGGTGTGGGACAATGGGTACTTTCTGGCCCTGAACAGAATGTACAAAATGGTACAACTTTCTGGGTAGGGATTTTACAATATGCACTTTTTATATCTGTGTTATTATTTAGACGTATAGCTCGCTTTAATTAATGTACCCAACAGAAATAAAAAGTACACACGAGTATATGTTCAGAAATATAAAATATAGTTATATTTATATTTTTGAAAAATTACTAGTGACTGAAATATTGATCAATGAGGAATTAGCGCAGTAATGGTACACACATATGGACTAGCTGGCAATCACTGAGTAATAATTAGGTTTTTGCTCCATAAATATGGAAAGATAAATAACATATATTACAAAATAAATAAAAGTGTAAAATTACAAATCAGCATGTACAGTATGATTTGATATTTTTCTTTAATAAGAAGGAAATACAGGGATAGGGCAGCCACACAAGTGAATTTTAACAAATAAATACGGACTGAAAGTTCATGTGACAATATGTAAAAGGAGGTTACACCTGGATGTTAGGTTTATGGGTCATTTTCTTATTTTTCTGTGTACTCTACTTTGTTATCTAGATTTTTAAAAATGAATATGCATTGCTTTCATAAGAGGATAAATGAGTTTGGTCAAGAGGAACAGGGACTAGGAGCACGCAGATGTGAAAAAGCAGCAGCTTCTCAGCCATGTGTAAAGGGGTCCAATATGAAACTCAATAAACTGGGTGGGCAATAGAGGACATTTGTTCTATTAATGGCTATGTCTGCGACATTGGGTTTTTGGCCCCTGAAGATGGGGAAAAAGGAAGACAAGATAGGTATGTGCAGGGACCAGCGTCTTTCTATTACCTATGGATGCAATGGCACAGAAACGCTTTCAGGGTAGTCAGGCGTATAACCTTTTTAGAAAAAACAATGACTCATCTCAGCACCCACTTCTGCCCTGTCTTCATGTACCTCTGAGTCTCAGAAGCGGTGAGTCTCATTGAGGCAAGCTGCTTCCTATTATGCCTCTGCCAGATCTCCAGGTCAGAACGCTCCCAGCACAGCAAAGTGGGAGGCAGGTGGCTTAGCTTATGTTTCTGAAGGACGCCGTCTCTCACAGCCAACGTAACTCTGCTGTGGAACCTGACCTTAATCCACGGCCCAACCAACTCCATTTTCCACCTCTCTCTTTTTGACAGCTAAATAGTCATTTTCCACAGTACACAGTTCAAGCTTCATATACTTATAAATGGTAACTGTGACCCCTACTGCATAAAAGGACCCATGCAGAAAACACATCCTTATACATAAAAAGAAACCATAAGGTTAATTCGTATGATATTGTAAGATTTAATCCTCACAAAGAGAGGATTTCATGATTTTGTTCCAAGTTCCTGCCTTTTTATTTATTTTCTCTATGTAAAGAAATGTGGCACATTTTGTTCCTCTATGTCAGTTTCTGAAAGGCGGTATGCTACGGTTTCTGTACTAGCATTATCTATTACAATGCACGTATAGAAACGAAAAAGAAGTTTTCCACCTATCTGATTTTTTTAGTTTTAAAGAAGTATAGTCACTTTTTAATGTCATCGATAGGCAATGAAAAGTTTAGGATGGCTCTCTTTATCATTATGACAGAGGTAATATTAAGTATTTTCAAGGAATTTTAAAACTATGTTTAAACTGTTTGATTTTATATCAAAAGTTAGTTAACTACCTTTAAGTTATAGTTTAGCAATATTAATATATTTGTTAACTTCCTTTGTAAAGTCAGTGTACATTTCATATGGCTATTGGATACATACTTTGTAAATCTATTGCATTCAATATCACATTTTTATTATTGCACACAGAAGTTAAATTAGTCCATATAAAATCTGCATTTCAACCAAGCCTTCCATTTACTCATAATTAAGACAAGAGGGTTTTCTGAATGCTCTCTGGATAATTAGATGCTCATGCTGTAGATGGTTCTGTTAGTCAAGAGACATTTAACAGAAGTATCTACAGGAATTGCCTTTTAGCTGTACTGTGCTATTTCTGGAGGGCTGCCAAATAAATTACAGTCCCTAAGTTAACTGTTTATTCAGTGAAGCTTAAAGAATGACAGCAACTTTCTTATCTTTCTCTTTTCTACTCAATAAAAAACAAGACAGAAAAGACTGTTGATATAGTAAATGTTGATTTACATCAAAGTAAATGATTAGAAGATAACTTCCTCCCACACTAGAGGACATAGAGAAGAAAAGAAGTGTTAGCAATTAAAAGCTTTGTTTGCCTCCCCATTATGTAGTAACATGTATGAATGACACACCTCTGTTACTGCAGATTTTGCCATCTGGAGATGTGCATCTTCGCTTGCTTTCCCAGGGGGTGATATCGCACTGGAATTCACATTTATCTCCATGCCAACCAGCCTTGCAGTAGCAGTTTCCACAGTAACACTTCCCATGGCCTTTACCCAAAATGAATTTTATACAGTGAGGAAAAAAGCAACTTTCATAAGCAGAATTAACTTTCTATCTTTTTGTGATCACTTTTGCCTTCTGAAATAATGTCACAGTTCAACATTCCTTGCCTAAAATCATCAAATTATACAGCTTTCTCCAAACACATCATGGTTGTGCCTTTACCTGCTTAATTACACAAAAAGAGCAAAGTGTCCTTTAACTTGGCCTAGACAGAGAACTGACTGAAAGTATTTTTAACGAAATGGCATGAATGACCACGAGAGTCTATTACTTTTCCATCTCAAATGCACGTATCAAACCCAAATATATATGAGCATTCACTCTAAGGACGTTTCTTGAATTAGTTATTAAAATATTTCATTTGAAATCAACTATTGAGAAACCAATGGTGCATATTTACCTAGATACACATTATGAAGGACCAAACAACTCTTTAAAGCAGAAGAAATATTTCATCTTTTCACTCAACTGTGTCCCACAAGCTGTTGGGTTCTACCATGTGAAAGAGGTTTTCAGCCTAGTCCATGTTTAATCCTCATTTAGACAAATAAAATACCACGGGCCCTCGGCCTCACGATCAAACTCCCTTTCGACTTGTCAAGGGGATACCAATGACAGCTAAGGGCACTCATCATTTTGTGTCCAGATGCCCTCTTTCAGCTCCTACCTCTCTGTAACCTGTCACCTGCTCATCTGCACTTGCCTCCAAGCCATCTGTAGTGAATTAACCCATCATTGCTTTCCTCATCCACATCTAGCAATCCTTCTGCAGATTCCCCAAAGATGGCATTTATCCCAAAATTTACTTCTTGTACTCTCATCTTTGTGGTTATATCACCTAAGCATAAATGTAGGTCCTTGCTCCTGTTTTGTTTTTAGTCTATTCTTTCTGTATTATAGGAGCTTGTGTTTTATCAGTCTATGGCTAAAGTCTTTGTCCTTTCCATCTCCCTTCTCTTACAGTCAAAATCCCCCAAAGACAATGCAAAACTGATTATGAGACTACTTTTCATTGTCTTATAAGCATATTTATCATTCTAACGCTACGGTATCTCTGGCCAATGGCAAGAACTTTAGTAGGACCTGTAAAACTCACTTAAGAAGCAGGAATTACAATAGAATATTCTGGTCTCCTATGCTGTTCACATCCAGCAGATGAGGCTTCCATCAAGAAGACATACATGTGAGAGACAGAGACAGACAGATAAGGAGAAAGAGTGCTATCGTGAGACACAGAGAAAGAGACAGGGACCCAGTGCCATGTTTTCTGTCTAAATAAGTTATAATTGGGATATTCAAAGAAAATCACTTCTTAACCTAACAATCAGTGACCATTTCCATAAAGAATCTGAATTTTAAATTTGTTTACTTAAGCAAGTGCAAAGGCTGTCAAGTGATTTAATCGGTACAGAAGATATCATCTATATATTTTATTTATGAACTTAAAACGGTGTCCACTTGCACACACAACTAAATCACATCCTAGTGATATATCACAGGCCTCAATAACTCAAGGATTACACTGAAGAAAAGCAATAGTGTATATTAATTGCTTTTCTTAGGAGTCAGGTTTGTAAGACGCAATCACCTCTTTAGACTACAGAATTTATTTTCTTTGTAATTTCAGAAAATTTATACAGAAGGTGCTACATACGTAAGGCTTACTATATTAACAAATAATAGAAAATCTATATTTCTCACATCCAAATTCTTTAAATATTTATACAAGTCAGTATCGAATTTGGGTTCTACTAAGAAACCTTTGAGTTAGAGGTAAATAAGGAAGCAAAAATTATGTAACGATACACATCTATGCAGATATGGAAAATTAAACAGATATCCACATAACTCAAATAAAAATATTGAACAAGACACATCTGAATAATTGAGATTAAAATGTGTGCTTTAGGACAATACATATTCCACACAATAAACATAATTCTTTGCTTTGTGCAAACTGATAGAGCAAGAAAATCTCTATTTGTACTGCTTCACTGATGAACTGTAGAATCATCTCTCAGCAGATTGGTTTCATGTGAATGACACATGGAAAGATTTACAATCCCAGGCAATGTCACCCCCAGAGGGTGTTTACTAGAGTGCTGGTGTCCTTGTTCAGAGACTTTGCACCATGAAATTGCTTAAGCCTCAAACAAATGGAAATAACAACTAGAAAGTTTGAAAGTTAAGCATTTTCTGTTGTGTTAAGTTACATGTTTCTATGTATACATGCAAATAGACTTTGCTTTGTTGGTGTGTGTCACCACACACTGGCCCCAAAGCATGTTCCAGTCTTCTTTTTTTTTTCATCTGTAATAATTAGAAACTAAACTTGAAGAGGACAAATACATATATTTTTGGATGGATTTGTCTAATTGATCTAATTATTTTGGATTGAGCCCTTTAAGAGAGACTTGTCTGAGCAGCATCTTGCTTAGGTCATTGGCTTGGAAAAATGAAAACAACAATTTTGTGTTTGTTTGCTTTATCCAGGTGGGTTGTACAGCCAGGAGATCAAGGAGGAAAGGCCAGTCAGGCCTAAAATAAGTGTATTTGTATGACTCATAGGAATTTAAGCTACCAAAATGTAAACAAAGGAACAAGCTTGTCCTATGCTAGCCACACTTTCTCAGGGGTCTCTGGTTCCACCTGGCCCCATTGGGTCCTAATCCTTCTAGAAAAACAATACTTCTAAAACTACTATTTCTGCATGTGGGGCAGTATTCCTTCAGCTGGAATCCCATCAGATAGGAGTCAAATATAAGTTTAATCATAGCAGAGAAGAATTTACCTAAACCGAATGATTCTCTCTGCTTTCTACTTTCCTTTTCCTATGCCAGTCAAGGTTGCAAATGGAAACTCTGGGCACAGGCTTGCAGGTTGAGCAGAAGAGATGAAAACTACAAGTGGTGAGGAGAGACCCCTCTTGTGGAGCTCTGAGCTCTGAGGCACTGATGCAGTCGGGAGTGGTGAGGCGTCAGGAACACAGACACGAGCCCAAATTCTACTATCATTGGTGGACTGACCCTGGGTTCATTACCTAATTTATTCAAGTCCCAGGTTCCACATCTATCTATGAACATAAACATAATTCTTACCCTAGAGTGATGTTGTGAGAGAAAATATAATGAATGTAAAGCACTTATTGCAGAATTTGTCACTAGCAAACATGCAAGAACTGCTACAACAGAAAAATGAATTCAGTAATGGTGGTACATAGAAAAGGTCATTGGAAATGTTATCTAAGTGTGTAGGGACGTAGATGGAGAGGTAAACTCTAGGCTAATAACCCTATTGACCTTCAGTGTCCCCAGTAGGATGTGAGACGCATGTTTTAGGAAGGGAAAAACAAAGAAATGAAAATATACACTTAAGAGAGTAGGAGAAAGGAGAATAAAAGTGGCTAAGGTGAGCAGAGGAGATGGTATTCTACTAGGACTACTTCAGAGCTATGCAATTGGTCTGTTGCCATAATGACACAGCTCTCCTCAGGGGATAATTTGGCTTTGCATCTAAAAAGTACTAGTCTACTCTTAATGCCATAGTCTCACTCTCCTTATGTGAAATGTTTTCCAGATAAACATAGGTTTAAACTGAATTAGTACACCTAGAGCAGAAATTTATGTAGAGATAAAAGAACAATGTAATAGGTGAAAAAACAGGTACTTTTATTAATTTCTACAGAGCCAATATACATACCTCCACATATTTCTTCTGTTTCATCATCTATGCATTCTCTATCGTCACACTCACAAAATTTACCATACACAAGTCCACTTCCATCTGAATTATCACACTTACACCTGCCACAGTGACATGTACCTAAACCATGAAAACAAAAAAGACTATTTGTTACATGCATATAAAATTATAATTAATGGATTTTTATACCCGTTCTTTTAAGAGAGTAGATAATCCACATCGATTTAATATTTCAATTAGATATTTCTGTGGGCATGGTGAGGTAAAGTGCATGCTACTCTTTCTTGAGGTTACTGTAGCATGGCAATTACATTTTACATCACACAACTATTATTATTGACCTCTAATGGTTTAATGAATGTAAATTTGACCTCTTCAAGCGCAGAGCTACTTTACACATAGCCATCCAACCAATGCATGAAGGTCTTCTGATCACACCTGGGTCTGAAGGGAAATAAAGCAGGAAATTCTAAGCTTTGGGAGGGAAACAACCTTGCTTATCTTCCTCACCAGTATTTATTCAATGCTTTGCACAATGTTTGAACATACTATTTATGTAGTAAATATTTGCAGAAGTAATTTATTATCAAATGCATAAATAAAAATCATATGTGCCCTGATAATTTCCCCTCCTCAGCATTAACTTACACTGATACACATGTCCTTACAATAATGGAACCAGAGTGGATTTCCTTAGGCATGGATTGCTGGGACCTCACCACATTCTCAGGGGACCTCAGAATTAGAGAGGCATGGTAGTTATCTGGTGTACCACGAGCCACATACTCACCCAAGTCTGAAGATTCTACCACATCCCCCAAAAGTAATTTCACCAACATTAACATTGCACTCAAATAATATTGACAGGTAGAATGCCCACTTGAGAAATTCCCTTTTTAATGCATCTCTTTTGAGTTTTAATGCTTATCACAGCCATCAACATGTATCCACCGAGACTTGATCACTCACAAGAAACCACCCCGGACTCTGAAAATCCAACAGGGATCAAGTCAGCCATAACCCTCCTCTCAGAGTTTTATATGAGCAAAAACCAATGTGATAAAATAAATACAGAAGTGCAAAGTGTTGCAGAAGCACACAGCAAGGGGATTTAACTGAGACCAGGAGGTCAAAGTCAGAGTCCCTGAGGAAGTAGTTGAGAACTAAAAGCCAAGTGAAAATGCATAGTTAAGATAAGTGAGATGGCAAAGAGGCTCACTTCCAGCACGAGACAATAGCACAGGCTCTGCAATAAAAAAGGAGGTGAAGAGAAAACATCACATGGGATTGAGGTATACAGAACAGCGTGAAAAGTGGCATGAAATGAATAAAGCAACCCGAGGTGCAGTTCATGGAAGTCTTATAAGTCATGTTAAAGATTTCCAGCTTTAATCCAACAACAAATGGAAGACACAGAAGCAAGGGAGTCCTGTGATCACATATGAATTTTAACTAGATTACTCTGGTTGTCAGGTAACAAAAACTAAATGAAGCAATAGCATAAGAATGCATGAACTAAAATGAGGCAAAAGTGGACACAAAGAAATAGGTTAAAGGGCTGTTAGATTTATCTGAAGGAAAGAAGACAGTGGCTAGATACATGACGTGTTAAGTTTAGAAAGGACCAAATGCATTCGGAGATATTTTTAGGAGACAGTAGAGGGCATTTGGTGACTGACTGTAAAGGGCAAAGGATGGTGAGGAACCAAAGATGCTGTTTATAATTTGGTTTGAATTACTAGATATTGGCAAATCCATATGTGATGTATTAGAAACAGCATGAACTTGTGAGTAAGGTAGAGCTGTAGCTGAATTCAGAGTTTTAATCTTCATGAGCTATGCATTTTTAAAGGCATTGCTTTCATTTCTAATTCCCAGATTCCATATCTGCAAATAATCTCTGCTTCATAGAACTGCTGCCAATACCAAGTGATGAATATGTACCCAGTCATGTTTCTAGAAGCACTGCTGAACCTAGTACATAGTAGGATTTGAGAAAATTCCAGGTTCTTCCTCTTCTCCCATTAAGATACAGAGTATATTCGTCATACTTCAAAACATTTTCTCCAGAAAATATATTTACGGACGCTGACAATATCCTCGTTTTCATATCCTCTGTATGATTCTGTTACCCAGATCACTTGTAACTCACTATTATCTATAAAATTTTCTCTCATAGTTACATACAAATGGTGATTTTGCCAAATTTATTTTTCTACCTTGCAAATACTCATGTGAATTTTCCTGCTATTAAACTTCATTTTATTGCATTTTTCCCTAAAAGCTATCTCAATTCATAAAAGTAATTTGAAATCTAATGCTATAATTTATGCTATTGCTTCATCTAGTTTTTATTCTCTAATTATCACCCTCCTTTTTCATTTTCACATTTATTCATTCTGTCTCTCAACCACCCACATATCCAGCCATTAAGCTTTCTTGTTATCTATTATGCTATTGGCAAGGAACTAGGTGCTATAGAAAATAATGAGATGCTTAAAATTAAGTAAATCATAGACCAGGAAGAAAGAGATACCCTATTAATACATTTCGTATAGCATTTGCCACAAGTCTATTGCAAAAGTCTTTCTGTCATATGTTTTCTTGTTTTATAAATACAAATATAAACCTATATAAATATTATACATGTAACAATATATAAGATGGGTCTCTCATATGCAGTATGAGAACAGGAAGTCACTTGGTTAGGGTTGTGTATGGGGAAGTTTTTCAGGAAAGATGGGAAGGAACAGCCTCTGTCTCCAAATTCTATGACTCCTCACTGAAGTCCCCCATAGGCAGCTTCCTCTCATCCACACGTCAGAACCATTCCTGGCTGATGTGGGAAGTTTACAACAGCTCAGAGACTTCCTGTCTCACCCATAAAACAGAATTCACAACTGAGCCTCCAAGACATGGCATATGGACACCCAGGCAAAAGCTCCAGACTCCTGTGCTCATGCTATGACACACAGCTTCTCTCTCGTGGTTGCCAGTTATTTCAGCTTCTAGGATTGGTCTTCTGCCTTACACTAGATTATTTTAGCCCCTATTTCTCATAGTGCCCAATAGAGCTGACTCTCTCTAGGATGACTGACCAGACGTGTACAGCAGCCCACACCCCTGTGCAGTGGTGCTGGGGCCTCACTCTGCTCTGCACACTAGACCTCTCTTCTAGTTTTCCCAGAAAGTAAGCCTCTGGAACACTTTGGTTCCCAGTTCTATCTCATCCTGCCCTTCAGTCTCATTCCCCAATCCATTTAACTCCTCTTCCCCTTCTGCTCCAAACTACTCGAGAAAACCACACCGTGATATGAAAAGGAAAGATTAATAGAGAGACTTCATAGGCTAATACGATTTGGGGGAAGTGGTCCTGAACTCGGATGGTGGAAGTGGGTATTAAAAGAAAGACAGGGAGAATGAGATTGCCAAAGTAAACATGAAAGGCTTAGATATTTAGACAAGAGTAAATGAGACAGAAAAGATTAAATGTAACACTGAATACAAATGTATCCTTTGGCCAATTGCATTTCTGGTAATTTGCCTTGAATATACACCTCCAAAAATATAAAAATATCTGTACACTAGATCATTCTGTGCAGTATTATTTACAATCCAAAATACTGACAACTGTCTAAATGCTCAAGCATAAGAGCTCAATTGAATAAATTACATTGCGTACATAGAATCCAGTCTTATGTTTTTGAAAAAATAACCAGAAGGATTTCTATTAACTGATTTGGAGTGAATTCCAGGAGATTATATTGAGTGGTAAAAGCAGAGTGCAAAAGAACACATGGAAAGCACAACCATTGCACAGGAAAAAAAATGGGAAACAATAACACACAAATATTTCTATTTATCTTTACACAAAAAGAAATACATGCACAGAAAAGGAAGAAAGCGATAAAGTTGGTTATCTATAAGGTGAGGGTAAGCCAGGTGCAAGGTTTGACGAAGAGAGTGATGATTCTCTGAGTATGCTTTTCTGCATAGCTTTGACTTTTAGAAGCAAGTTAGTGTACTATACATTATAAAATATATTAATACAGATGGGAAGGGATTATAAAACCTAAAGTTGAAAGTGATATGAAATAAATAAGCCAACTTGTATTTCAAACAAGTGCCGTAACCACGTGAAAAGAGAAGAAAATAAAATAAGTCTGAGTAACTTATAACACAGTATTCGATTACATACCCCAATCTTGGGCATGATTGAGGTACACTGAGTGGGGGGAAGTGGAGAGGGGTGGACTGCAAATCCTAATCTCTTCTGGTAGATTTTCTTGGTCTAGTGGTGTGTCTGCAGCACTTCTAGAAGTAACTAGAGATGTAGTATAGGATTGAGCAAATAAGTAAATATGTTGGAGGTATTGGGATACAGGGTTCTCCCTGTGAAAATGGGACATGCAAATATGGAATGGAGAAAACAAGAAGTAATCCTGTGAGGATGGACTAGAATTAGATGTATTGGTGTAAATTCATGATTTCTAAAATATGCATGTATGTGTACATGCATATGTTTGTGCAGGTATGCGTATATGTATTTGTGTGTATATGCACAGGCATATATTTACTAGTGTCAAGATAAATTAAAATGGAGACAAGGCCTAAAGAAGCCCTGAGCAGACTAAGCCATTGAGGCCCCATAAACAATCCTAACTTTGCCTGATACTCAAAAATAAGTGAAACTTACCTTAAGTTATATCTTGTAAATGTCTACATTAAAGAAGAACAGAACTTACGTTTAACCAGTCAGAAGCAACCAACAAACTTATAATTATATAACTAGGGACTTTCCAAAAGGATAGACTAAATAAGGCAACCATATAATGTTAGCCAATCAACTATTTTTCTTTGCTTTCTTTTTCTGTTCACCCTATAAAAGCCTCCCACTTGCATTCCCTCAATGAAGCTCCTGTACCACTTCTGATTTGGAGCTTCCTGATTCACGAATCATTGTTTGCTCAGATAAAATAAAAATTGTATTATGATTCAATCTACCTTTTTGACACAAGCCTGTTTGCAGAAAGGGCCAAGAAGCAAATACACTCCAGTGGAAATAAGCATTCCTAGTGCTCACAATTTTTATTCAAATACCATTTTCACTAAAAGGAATCAGGGCTATTTGGATAAGTGGCTGATTCCAAAGGTGTGGTGAAGCAGGTCCAATATGACCCTGGAATGTGTTATTATGCCAACAAGAATTGCAAAAACAAACCAAAAACAAAAAAAAAAGGGAGGCATGTCACAAAAACACAAAAGCTAGCCCGATGGGCTCTAATACCTAATCTGGAAAACTCTGTGCACCAGAATAATTTTGTACAAAATGAATAACAAATCACTGAAATAAGAATTGTGCTTCTAGACTGATAAGAAGTCACTAAGTAAATGAAATATCAAATAACTGGTAAATGAGAGAGGATTCCTGTTTGTGATAGAATGCTGAGTGCCAACTAGTCCATTCGGAGAGAATGTTACAGTTCTTAAATCATCATTTTCCAGTCATCATTGTCAATACTGTATCAGGTTATTGTCATCAGTGGATGATAAATCTAGGGTAATTTTAGTGAGGAATGTGATACATGTATGTTTTTAAAGTGTTTCCTCATAGAATGCACATTTGTGAAGAGGGTAAGTCAGAAATAACACAGTTGAGACACCAGCCAACACCTTGACCATCTCATCAAAACTGACATCACCACTATGAGCATATGGACATCATGTGCTTCCATATGAAACATTTGGAGAATATGAAACCATTTCTCCAATGTTTTACCTCAGAATGTGTATGATGAATCTAATCGTGGGAGACATAAGACAAATCCAAGATAAGTACACTTTTCTTTTAATAAAATGGGGACAACTTTCTTCACAAGTTTCAATGCTCCAAAGGTAAAGTCTGTGGAAATGGCCCAGCTTAAGGAAGACTAAAGAGAGATATAAACATAACATTTTCAATAGACTGAATCCTGCAAGGAGAGAAAAATGCTATAGAGGACACTATTGGGTCACTTGACTAAACCAGATTATGAATAAAGGTATTGCATCCATGCTTAAAAAATGAGAGAGTACAGATGTCCTAGAAATGCATTTATATTGTATTGAATATGTTTTATCATCCACTGAAACACTTCTGTATGTTTTCTCCTTTAAGATATGTTAATGTGGTGAATTACATGTTTAGATTCCTTAATATTAAACATCTTTAGAATCCTAGACTACTGCATTTGATTATAATGTTCTTTAAAAAATAAAACCCTAAATTTGATTTGCAAACAACAAATAAATAAATCCAAAAATAGATTTCAAACCCAAAACAGAATTCAGGTCTTGTTTCTGAAATAAATTTGAAAAGAATTTTTTCAAGATGAAAGACACTATGGTGTGTGTGTGTGTGTGTGTGTGTGTGTGTGTGTGTGTGTGTGTGTTTGGAGGGGTGGGTGTTATGAATTGGAAGTAGAGGAATCCTACTAAGAAGAAAGAAAGACTGAAGTGCTAGAGAAATATGATGAGAACATCATGAACACAGAAAGGGACCTAACTGCTAAGACCATTTGTCATGACCCCTGACGGATCCACTCACACCTCGCTTTGGATATGGTCCTGATTCCTATCAGCAAAACACCTTTACTGAGCTCAGTCTAAAACACACAATCTGTTGCAATCAGACTGTGGGGAGTTCTCAGCTCTAGTTAGAGGTGGGCCCTACCGACAATGTGAGCTTCGGGAGGAAAGGTACTCATTCGTGAAGTCAAATCCTCACCTTTAGCATTTAGAGCAATGGGTTGCACACTCGATCTATATTAAAATCACCCAGAGAGCTTTAAAAAAACCACCAAAGTCAAGGCCAGACACCAAAGCACTTGAAACAGAACCTCTGCTGTACTACACGAGAACTGACGGTTTATTCCTTTCCCCTTGGGATGCTGATGTTCAACCATGGTTGAGAAAAACTGATTTTGAGGTTTCACCTGCCCAAATGTAAAAATAGTATTTAATTTAGGTAACACTCACTAAATACCATTGAAACCTAAACTGCAACTCTTTTATATGATTTTGCTAATCAATTTTAATAGCATCTCTATAATTTTGTAAAAAGTATTTTTGAATAACTTCTATAAAACAAAAAATATTTTGATCAAACAAAAAATCTTTCTGAGACTATATCCTTCAAGGAGTTTATAACCAGTATATCTGAAATTTCTATCAGACTTAAAGTATTTGGTTCCATTTTGTGAAGGTAAAAATTCAAAGCACCCTTGATCTGTAACAGAAAATAATTAAGTCGGTTTATATAAATCCCTTTTAACAGATGTAATCCGGTATTCAATATCATGGCTCACAATTTACGTAAAATGTTGTTGGGATGTTGTTTCCAGTGAATATCCTGCTAGAAGGAGGCATTTGGAACAGCTGGAAAGTATCAGACTTGCCTGTCTCAGCAAGATGGCATTTTTTTCTATTGATTTATCTGAATTTCACTTCTAAAAAACACACTCAAAAGCAGACTCACTCAGAGATTCGACATTTCTCCATGCCCACATATTTCCATTAAAAACAAAATTTGATTATTTCACTTAAGCATTTTCACAGGGTATACTTCTTACCTGCATTAGAGCAGATGATGTCTTGTGAATTCTTGCACATTTGGTTACTTTTCTTCTTTGTCAAGTCACAGTGAGTTGGGTACTGGCAAGCATCCCCATACCATCCCTGGTCACACTTGCACTTGCCACAGTCACACTTACCATGGCCTGAGGATTGAACAACATCTAGTCAGACTCAAATTGTTTTCCAAAGATAACCATTACTATAACACATACTCTTAACAGTGACATTGATTTGGGACTGAGCTGTAATAAATTGAAACTCATGTATATCACAGTGGCTGAGGGGTAACGCTATTATATAAAATGCAATGGAATGTGAAAATTTTATTTCAATAATCAACTGATAAATGATTGTGAAAACATTAATTTATGAAGACATTAGGATAATACATTAAAAAGCGTAATAAATCACATGGTCAGAAAATTCAGCACTGAAAAAACATTCTATCCAGCATCTCAGTACTTAAGAGACAAAAGTCCAATGAAAAAATACTTCTACTTAACTGTATTTTACATAACACACTAAACCACAAACCTTGAATGAAGATTCTTACATGAAACTCTACTAAACACTGGCCTTACAGTTACTCGAATTAAGCATGTAATGAAATTTATGGATATATTATATACCAACTTCAGTAATATGGTCATAAAATATGTATATATTTTGTTTCATATTCATCCACCTCCACAGAAATGTCTCAATCTTCAATGTTCTCAATAGTCATTTTGCTTTAATGAATGTTGTTTTCATTGTTGTGATCAGTAACGTTATTAAGTCCTGCTTGATGAAGCCTACTAGTTTTTATTGATTGCACATTAGTCTGACAGAAGTACAAAACATGTGCAGCACTTAGTCCTTGTCCTCAAAGAACTTATAAACTTCAAAGTCAAGGCTAATATACAAAGAAGCTGGTGTGATTTCAGCCAGAAGTGATTGTCACCTCGAGTTAAGTTGAGCGATATAGTCTATGACCTATAGACATAATAGTAGAGACTTTCTGGACTTCCTTGATGGTTAACTGGCCCTTGAAAGTTGAACAGATTTTGAATGAGTTACAGGAAGAGTGTACATACATTACTCAAGACAATACTACTATGTCTAAATGTCTAAGATTCACAGGCCACATGAAGTCATTGATCCGATTCAACGTGGTAGCTGAAATCCAAGGGATAAGGTCCAGATGGTTGGTCAGTATGAATGGCTTGGAAGCTGCCCATCTGGGCATGTTCGGCAGAGTCTGAATCTGTGATTGGCTGTGATTTTAAAACTGCTCTTTATGTGGCCCAGTCCATGTAAATGTTCCTATTTCTGTTGCATTTATAAAATTAATTATTCTATTGTATAAACAAAACCTTGCAAGTATCTTAATTGAAATTCATTCTATTCGGCACACATTACTTCGCCAAATTGATTGCATCATTTTGCATTCCTACCTGGCCTTACAAGATATTGTCAATCTTGGCCAACTTGGTATCATTTATAAGCAAAAGTGATCTCTCCTGTCAACCACCTAGACTATTTATAAAAGCATTAAGCCAAATTCCTGCAGTGGCTAAGGCTCTTTGATAAATCAACTATCTTGGAAACTGTGCTGACTCTTTAATCACATTAGTGTATTAGGTTGAACCATATGGAATTGCCACTTTCATAAGTTGAATATCAGCTGTTTCTTAAGGTTCCACACCAATAAACAGTCTTCATATAAACATTAAAGAAAATAGAAACGATTTAGAACATAAAGCATTATGGTAGCAATAATTTGGTGAATCAAGAATGAAAGACTACTTAATGTGATTTTTAAAATTTTATATTGAATAGGACATCTTAGATCCTAAAGTATATACAATAGAGATGGGAAGTAATTTGCAGGTCAAAGGTAACATCTTTTTAAAGGTTAGAAGGTTAAAAATAGAAAGATGGGGGAAAATAAACAAAATGTATACAAGATAGGGAGAGATGCATCCCTTCCAAACTGACCCAATGAAGCATCAATAGAAGAAATATTCTAAGTAGCTTATCCCCTGAAGAGAGTTCATGAAGGCTCAGTTTCATGAAACTCTCTTCACAGAAGATTCTAGAGTAAAATAAACACGGAACAGACTCTGCTATCTTCTGTTTTAATGTGTCATGATATACATCAGCACACTAATGAGCCTCATATGTCCTATCATGAAAAATATTTTTAATTTTTTTTAGCTTAGAATTTGCAAAACTTTGGCTAGGAGGCCCCATTTTCTCATAACCCATATCAGCATCTTAGGCACATGCTTAAACTAACACTGTGTCAGACACTGTAATGTGTTTTCAGCTTCTTCCTTAGCATCTGTTTGGAGGCAAAGATGACAGCTAATGTCAGACAGGGCCATCTGCCTTTACATTCTTTCTAAACCTTATGCCCAGTAAGGGTTCCATGATTCATTTTCTTCCATTTAGGAAAACTCATTGAATAGGAATTGATTTCTGACTGTCAAGAATTATCAAATAGCCTGTGTAACCTTGTTTAAAGATAAATATATCTTTAAAAAATAGTATTCAGACTATCTTTTACAATGTTTTCTAAGGTTAGTAAGAGCTTTAGCAGACCTCAGAGGATTAGGTTGCTATATTATTGTGGCAAGGTAATCTATGTTACAGTGTTAATAATATGGCTTCAAAAAACACCTCATTTTTCAAAATAATTTATTTGTTATGTGTTAGTTTCCTGAATCTTCCATAACAAAGCACCACAAACTCGGTGGCTTAAAAAAACAGAAATTTATTCTCTCACAGTGATGAAGGCTAGAACCTGAAATCAGGTTGGTTAGTTCTGGAGGACCTGAGGGAGAAATTGTTTCATGCTTCTCTCCCGGTTGCTGGTGGTTGCAGGTAATCTTGGGCATTACCTGGCTTATGGCAGTGTAACTCTGCCCTGATGATACTGCATATCCTTTCATATGCTTATTTGCAATACATCTATCTTCTTTTACCCATTTTTGTATTGAAATTTCAGAGTCTTTTTTTTTTTTTTTTTTTTTTTTTTTGAGACGGAGTCTCGCTCTGTCACCCAGGCTGGAGTGCAGTGGCCGGATCTCAGCTCACTGCAAGCTCCGCCTCCCGGGTTCACGCCATTCTCCTGCCTCAGCCTCCCAAGTAGCTGGGAATATAGGCGCCCGCCACCTCGCCCGGCTAGTTTTTTGTATTTTTTTAGTAGAGACGGGGTTTCACCGTGTTAGCCAGGATGGTCTCGATCTCCTGACCTCGTGATCCGCCCGTCTCGGCCTCCCAAAGTGCTGGGATTACAGGCGTGAGCCACCGCGCCCGGCAGAGTCATTTTTATATATGAATATATAACATATATAATTATATATACATATGTACACATACACATACAAATATACCTATATTTCTACATATATGTTTATAAATTTATATATACATGTATATGTATGTTTATCCTGGATGCAAGTTCATTGTCATATATATGTATATATAAAAACAATATATGTATGTCAACATATATATGTGCACATATATATATCCAGGATACATATGTATATACACACATAAACTGTTATATATACATTTATGTATGGATATATATGTATACACAATTTGTATACATATACATATATATATATATGTATGTATATCCTGGATAGAAGTTCATTGTCACAAATGTAATTTGCAAATATTCTCTCCCAATTTGTGATTTGCCTTTTGTTCTATTAACAGTATCTTTTGAAGAGTAAAAGGTTTTGATCTTAATCCAATTTATCAAGTTTTTTCTTTAATAGTTGTTTTGTGGTATCTACCAGAAAAACCTTTGCCTAACTCCAGGCTTATTCTTCTGCTACAACCACAGTCTTGATTACTGTAATTTATAGTAAATATGGAAATCAAGTATTCTGAGAACTCCAACTCTGTTCTTTTTAAAACTTATTTTGGCTTTTGTAGTTCCTTTGATTTTCTATATAAATTCTAGAATCAGTATGTTGACATCAGCAAAAAGGCTTGCACAGATTTTGATAGGGATTGCATTGAATCTATAGATAAAAGTAGAGAGAATTGCCAATCTTAACAATATTTAGTCTGTGAATACAGTGAAATACATTGGTTGAGTTTTTAATGTTGTATCAGACTTGTATCTTGAGACATACCTCATTTGGTTGTTAAGTATTATATTTGTATGTATTTATATATTGGATTCCATTTACTAATATTCTATTAAAGATTTGGTGGTCTATGTTTATAAATCACACTGGCAAGTAGTTTTGTTTGTTGTAAGGTCTTTGTCTACTTTTAGGATAAGGAAAATGTTGCCCTAATGAAGTGATTTGAAATGTATTCTCTAATCTTCTAGTTTTTGGAAGAGGGAGTATAGAATTAGCATTATTTTATCCTTAAGAGTTTGGTAGAATTTGCTAGTAAAATCATAGGAGCCTAGAATATTCCTTTTTACAAATGTTTAACTATGATTCACTTTGCTTGACCAATATTGGGCTATTCAAGTTATCTATTTCTTTTTAATTGATTTTGGCAGATTGTGTCTTTCAAGAACTTGGCCCATTACATTTAAGTTCCTGAACTTAACAGGCATAGACCTGCTGATATCATAAGCTTACTATCTTTTTAACATGCATAGTGTTGGACATTATGTATGCTATTTCATGCTGATGCTGGTAGTATTTGTATGTCTTATATGTTTCTTGATCAGTCTGCTTAAAAATAAATCAATTTTATTGTTATTTTCAAATAATCAGCTTTTGGTTTTGTTGACTTTCTTTATTGTTTTTCTCTTTTCAGTTTCACTAATTTTTTCTCTAATCTTTATTATTTTTCTTACTTCTCCTGTATTTGGATTTAATTAGGTCTTTTTTCTATTTTCTAGGGTAGAAGTATAAATTAATTTTAAACACTTATTCTAACATAAACATTAAATTCTGTAAGTTTTTCTGTAAGTACTATGTTAGCTGCAATCCACAAACTTTTGATATGTTATATTTTTATTTTCATTCAGTTAAATATTTTTATTTATAAATTATTTTATTTTCATTCATTAAAATATTTTTAATATCCCTTGAGATTTCCTATTGACCTACGGGTTATGTAGCAGTGTGTTGTTTAAATTTTTTTCAGATCTATTTCTGTAATTTCTAGTTTAATCACATTATTATACGATCATACAGTTTCTTTTAAATTTCTGAAGGCTTCTATTATGACACAGAAGATGATCTATCTTGTTCAATTTTCCTTATGCATTTTAAAATAATGTATCTTCTGTTGTTCTATAAATGTCAATTTGGTCAAGCTGGTAATAGTTTTGTTCAGGTTTTCTATATCCTAATTTTCTATCTACTTGTTCTGTCGACTATGATAAAGGAGCATTGACATCGACTACAATTGTGGATTTCTTCCCCTTTCAGTCTGTCATTTTAAAAATTTATGTATTTTGAAATGCTTTATGTGCCTATATATTTAGCATTTTTAAACTTAGGATATAATTACTTTTTCATTGTGTAATATCTGTCTTTATCCTTGATATTATTTCTTGTCCTAAAGCCTACTTTGTCTAATATCAGTAAAGTTGATCCAGTTTTCATCTGATGGGTGTTTGCATAGAATACCTTTCCCATTCATTTATATTTAACCTGTCAATGTCTTATCTTTAAAGTGGTTTCTTATAGATTAGTCATGCCTCAGTTTTTATACAATCTGACAATCTCTACCTTCTAACTGGTTAATTTAAAGAGGTCACATTTAACATGATCTTTTACATTGCTGGATATAAATCTACCAACTTTCTAAGCAATTTTCATTAGCTTTATCAGTTCTTGTTTTTGCCTCTTTTTTCTGCTTTCTGTTTTGTTTATTGAGCATTGTTTTTTATTCTATTTCCTTTACTATTTGTATACTTTGATTTTTAGTGGTTGTCCTATTGTATACATTACATATCTTTAATCAACCAGAGTTTACATTCAAACAATATTGTACCACTTTACATGGAATTTAAGGAATTTAAAACATTAAATTCCAAGCTCTTTCCTCTCATTCTTTGTGCCATTTTACTTATGCATAAACACACACACGTTTCCTATAGACACACAATCTACTGCCATTAATTTTGTTTTAAACAGTCACTTTTAGAGCAACTAAAAATAAAACTATAATGTTATTATACTTTAATTTATTCCATTTCCATTGCTCTTCATTTCTTTGTGTAGATTCAAATTTGTCAAGTATCGCATTCCTTTTGTCTAAAGAACTTCCTTTACATTTATTTAGGGTAGGTCTGCTGTAATGAATAGTCTCATAAAAATCCTTAATTGTTTTCATGTTTGGAATATACTTTTTGCTGGATATAGAATTCAATGCTAACATCTATCTCTTTCAGGCCTTCAAATACATCACTTCATTTTCCCCAAGCTTGCATGGTTTCTGACAAGAAGTCCCCTGTCACTACTATCTTTGTTCCTCTGCATATGTTTCTTTTTCTGTAACTGCCTGTAAGAGTTTGTTTTTGTGTTTGGTAATTTGAAAATGATAAGTCCACCTCTTTGTTTTTGTGTGATACGTATTCTTTGTTATTTTTCTATGTCGAGCTTTCATTTATGTATGTTCCTGTTTCCTTCCCATAGCTGCCATGGATACTCACAAGTGCTCTAAGAGCAAGAAGATTTATTACCCTTCCCCCAACAGTAAAAGATTTTGTTTTATAGGGGAAATAGGTACCAAGTGTCTGGATAGTTTCATGACCATCCTGGAGGAGTTGCTCCTCTCTTCCTTGAGTTCCCCACTTCCTGGATCTGTTTTCAAAAGCATCCTCCAGTCCTTTCTGTGAGAGCTCAATGGGATTTATAGATACAAATCTGAAGAGGATGTGGACTCTCTCAAATTCTGCAGCACCCCGGGGCTTCATGCTCATTCACAAGGGCACGTTTGGCCGCTAACAACTTTTCCACCACCCTTCTCAGCGCCTAATTGTGTCTACCCAGCTAAGCCCGAGCTCATTTCTCTCTCTCCCTTCATCTGCTTATCTATCTCCAGATTTTGGGCCAGTTGCTTTTCCTGTGACTTCAGATCTTGGATGAATTCACAAACACATGGGGATTTTTAATTGTCCCACTTTTCTTCAATGTAAGAATGGGAATCACACTTTGTAGCTTTCTACATCCCTAAGTGGAAACCAGAATCTTACAGCCACTTTGCAAATAAGTTCATTAAAGATAAAGAATAACTAGAGCTCACATCCCCAACACCTGTGATGCTACACAGCCCTGCATTCACATGTATACTGGAAATAATCAATTATAGCTCAGAGATTGTAAATACAAAAAAAGAGATAACTTGAGTTACTTGTATTTGTCTTTTTAACCACTTGGAATGTTTATTTGTTTTTACATTTTAAAACAGCATACAGAGGGATGTAATGTGTAACTTTTGATGTAGGTGTAAATTTTTGTTCATGTATAAATTATTTAACTTAATTTTATAATATCTTTTAAAAGTAAATGTATTATTCTATACACATTATAATGTGTTTTAAGACTAAAAACAACTTTTAAAAATTTGATTGTTAATTATCTTTTCACGATTACTACTGGCAACAATTTTATCACATAGAGAAGGACAGACATTAAAAATTTATTCTCTCTGTGCATCAAAGAAGCTAGGTGTACCACTGCTATAGCCTCATGATAACCTTGAAATAGAGGTATTTTAATTTGAACACTTAGTTGACTCTGCCAGCTAAAATCCATTTGCTTTGTTCAAATATGTAAATTCCCAAAACCTGTTTTGTGTCCTATTTTCCAGGGTATTCAAATATGCTCAGTTTATAATAGATAAACTCAATTTTTCTCTAGTCATTTTTGAGCCACCATAGATTCCTAAGCCTTCTCTAGTAATAAGAAACAAAGAAACTATGTCACATTCTAAGAAAAAATTGTGAAATAATTATTTATCTGATATTACAATTATTTCATGATTTGAGACAGAAACTACACCATTTTTAAGACAGGGCACCAGTCCCTGGCTTGCTTCTCAAGCTGAGGAAAAAAAAAAAAAGTTCCTTAGATATTTCTGCTTTTCATTCCTGAGAACACTTTCATGTGGACAATGTAAGAATACAGAAGATTCCACTGCCTCGAAATTAAAAGGTCTCTACTCTTGTCCTGCCTGGACACTAACTAGTTATATAATCTTGACAGGAAAATAAAAAAGAAGAGAAGAAAGGGAAACTAGTAATTATTGGCTTCCAGTACTATGATGAGTACTTTATGCAAGCTAGTCTGATTTTCATAATGAGCCAATAAGATGGGCTTTGTTTTTCCATTCTACAAGTGAGAAGACTGAGCAGAGTTTAAGTGTTTGGTTTGGCTCAAGGTCATATAGCTGGTAAACTGAAAAGCTACATTTTTCCCATGACAGCCAACATTATCTGTTTAGTTCTGGAATTTAGCAATGGACTTGAAAGGACTCTTTTGCTCTAGGAAGAGTGGTGCTAGCAAAAGCTATGGATTGGTTGTTTGATAGCACTGGTTTTATTTTTACTGCTTCCTTTGAAACACACACGCTTAGAACTGGATTATTCATAATGCTTGGTGAAAGAACTATAACAGTCAAGTTATTGAACTTCACCATTTAAAACTGAATAATGCTAAAACTGGTACATAAAATAATTCAGAAACTAGTCATGAAATTTTTCTTGAGCTACCTCACTGTGCTCATGTGCAAAATTAAGAGATTGGATTGAATAGCCCCAAGATTCCCTTCATCTTGAAAATCCCATATTATACCCTCAATTATTTTCTTTTTCTCATAACAAAGTAGTATTTTCAAATTGGGCACTTAACCTATTAAAACAAAGGGGTGACAGACATCAATTTATTGTGATCAGATCTTGCTTGCTACTAAAATCAATGATAACACAGTTAAAATTCTATGTGTCATTCAAAGTATCCATTAAAATATTACAGATAATCAAGATATGTTTATTGTTAAGGTGCATTTGCATTCATACTACTAAAACTGGGGGCTGTAAATATTAGAATTCTAATAACCTGTAACTGAAGGATGAAGCTGAAATTACAGTACGCAAAATACAATATTTTGGCTGAACTTAGAAAATTTTATAAAGTCAAACATATATTCATGTGTATCAAATTCATGAAAGTTATATAAACACACACACACAAATACAAATACACAAACACTAGTTTGGGATTCAGGAAACCTCTAGGTGTTAGTATAGATGATGTCACTGCCAGCTCTGTGGACTTCAGCCAGCTGGTTAATCTTTTAATGTTTCTGGTCCCAATAATTTTGTCTGGTAAATTAAAAATGTATACGAGATCAGAATTTCTTGAGAGAGGCAAGGCATGTCCCTTTAAGAGGGTATCTGAATTTTTTCTTCCTCTGTCCTGTTCCATCCACATAAATCCCAAAAACTTGGTGACGCTTTCCCTACCAGAGAATCCATGATAATAAAAGAGAGTATGGCATATCTCAGGTGTCCCGAGAAGGGAACGAGAGAAAGGGAAGACCACTAGATTTGATGACAGACATTCTCCGTTCTCTTTGTCACCTTCTAGCTTTCAGTTCTAAGACTCTATTTGTCAGAAATCTTTTTTAAAAATTTTAGATTCAGGGGGTACCTGTGCATATTTGTTACGTGGGTATATCGCCTAATGGTGGGGACTGAGCTAGTGCACCCATCATCCAAATAATGAACATTATATCCAAAAGGTCACCTTTCAACCTCCACCTTCTCCCTCCTTCCCCCTTTTTGGAGTCCCCAGTGTCTATTACGTCAATCTTTATGTCCCTGTGTACCCATTAGTTAGCTCGTTCTCTTATAAGTGAGAACATGCAATATCTGACTTTCTGCTGTATCAGAAATCTTTAAAGATTCCTCCACCTCTTTTGCAATAAAAACAATCCTCACTTTAGTTTCTTCCTTGGTCTTTTGCCTTCTCGTCGTTGGGTTTTTTTTTTTTTTTTTTTTTTTTTTTTTTGAGACGGAGTCTCGCTCTGTTGCCCAGGCTGGAGTGCAGTGGCCGGATCTCAGCTCACTGCAAGCTCCGCCTCCCGGGTTTACGCCATTCTCCTGCCTCAGCCTCCCGCGTAGCTGGGACTACAGGCGCCCGCCACCTCGCCCGGCTAGTTTTTTTGTATTTTTTAGTAGAGACTGGGTTTAGCCAGGATGGTCTCGATCTCCTGACCTCGTGATCCACCCGTCTCGGCCTCCCAAAGTGCTGGGATTACAGGCTTGAGCCACCGTTTTTTTTTTTTTTCTTAAGACGCAGTTCGTGGCGCTATCTCATCTCACTGCAACCTTCGCCTCCCGGGTTCAAGCAATTCTCCTGCCTTAGTCTCACGAGTAGCTGGGACTACAGGAGTGCACCACCATGCCTGGCTAATTTTTGTATTTTTAGTAGAAACGGGGTTTCACCATTTTAGCTAGGATGGTCTCAATCTCCTGACCTCATGATCCGCCCACCTTGGCCTCCCAAAGTGCTGGGATTACAGGCGTGAGCCACCGCGCCCAGCCCCTTGTGGGGCATTTTATTTAAGAGAGTCTGTTAGCATCAGATACACCAAATGACAGAAGCCTCTCAAGCTGGAGAACTTAACATCTATTAATATTTATTGGTCAATGCAAGTGAACTTGATAATGAAACAAGAATACAAGACTCTTGAAATGTTGTATCCAGAATAGGATACCCGAGATAAGTGAAATCTCCCCAGTTGTACTGAAAAAGAAAAATGCAGCTTCACAAATCACTCTTACTTCCTCGAGGCCTCACTGTAGAGGGAGGAAACTATGTCACATCTAGAATTCTAAGAAAAGATCATGAAAGAATTCTTTATCTGATATTATCATTATTCCATGGTTTGAGATAGAAACTTGACCATTTTTAATACAGAGGCACAAGGAATCTGGCTAAATGAATACAGGCACATTTATGTGTGCATATATGTGTCTATGTATTCACATATGTACGTAAGTATATGCACAGGAGATCAGCAAGGCTATAAACTTTATCTTTTAAATGGTGACTCAAAGTAAAAGCATTGCATAATGAGATGATATTTAACACTCCTCCCAATGTTGAAAATGTTTTTCAGAACTCTTTGAATGTGCATCTTTGATAAACATTAATAACATTCTTCATCTGACAGTGCTGCTGTGTTCTTCATCCTGAGTTCCACTGGTTGCCTAAGGAGCAATCTCTGCCCACAGCCTTATTCCCCATTCCCCAGCAGGAGCTGTGCATCAGCATGGCACCGCTCTGTCTGTCCCATGAGGAGGGATAGGCAGGGCTGTGGAGTGCAGGCTCCAGTGACAGACTGCTTGACTCAGATTCTGCTTGTATGACGTGCTCACTATGTAACTTTAGGCAACTATTTAATCCATCATATTAGTTTGCTAAAAACTGCCATAACAAAGTCCCACAAATCGAGTAACTCCAGACAACAGAAGTGTTTTGTCTCATATTTCTTGAGACTAGAAGTCCCAAACCAGGTGTGAACAGGATCAGGGTCTCTTGAGACTCTGAGTAGAATCCTTCGTTGCCTTATTTTGGCTTCTTGCAGTGACCTACATTTCTTGGAGTTCCTCAGCTCGCAGTTGAATCACTCCGATCTTTGCCTCTCCAATCATTCCAATTACATGGCCTTCTCCAGTCATGTCTCTGTGTGTCTCTTCTTCTTCTTCTTCTTCTTCTTCTTCTTCTTTTTTGAGACGGAATTTCCTTCTTGTTGCCCAGGCTGGAGTGCAATGGCTCAGCCTCCCGACTAGCTGGGATTACAAGCATGTGCCACCACCCCTGGCTAATTTTGTATTTTTAGTAGAGACAGGGTTTCTCCATGTTGGTCAGGCTAGTCTCGAACTCTTGACCTCAGGTGATCCGCCTACCTCGGCCTTCCAAAGTGCTGGGATTACAAGAATGAGCCACCATGCCCGGCCTCTTTTCTTCTTCTTATAAGGATACCAGCCATATTGGATTAAGGGCCCACTCTACTCCAGTATGATCTCAACTTAATAAATTATCTCTGCAAGGCCCAATTTCCAAGTAAGATCACATCCTGAGGTACTGGGTGTTAGAACTTCAACACATCTTTTGGGCAGACACAATTCAACTCATAACACCTCTCATGATCTCTGCTTCTTCCTATGTGAAAAAGGAGCTAATAATAGCACCTCGCTCAGAGAGCTGTTAAAGGTACGGAATGAGTCAGTGCCCACAAAGCACTTAGAACACTGCTTATCAATAAAATGATAGCTATTACTATCCACACTGAAAGTGTTTGGAGAGCAGGTTGCCCTAACACAACTGTCCTGACCATCACAACCCTAAACTTAAATAAAGAAGTACTTTTGCAAAATGAAATAAAGGACATTAAGTGCAAATTCTGAGTCTGAGTCCTTCTCTCATATAGCACACAAAAATCCCTGATCAAATACTAATAGTGCATCTGGGTTACAGAGATATGAAAATTTCCTGGAGAATGTCCATAAAACTGACAGACAAATTACTAAGAGATGAATTCAAAATCAACTGGAGCCAAATAAGAATTTAAAGACTTTAAAGTGCTAACCAATGTTTTATCTATATAAAAACATACACACACACATAAAACACTGAAATACATGCACATATATTTTCTTGTGTGTGTTGTCAGTATATTATTTTAAGGTTCCTAAATGCCACCCCTTCCCATATCCATATTATACCTTGACATCAGCTGCCTTTGGAAAAGCAACAGAAACAACCAACAGCAAAAATTCATTTTTCTGTGTTTTTCATCTTTAGAGCAAAGGTCATGATACAAACTGGTGGTTTCCAAATGTAGGGCCCTCACTGAGGGAGTTTAAAAAAAAATATTTGGTATACAAGAAGAAAACACTGGAATTAATACTTATGCTTATTTTTGTTTTATCTTTAAAAACGTTTATTTTGCACATTTTATGTGCACAACATGTTGATGTAAAATACGCCTATATAAATTATAAATGAATATGCATATATGTGTAAATTTCACTTCTGATGTATAATCAAAAAAGTTTTGAATTGAGGTAAGCATAGGTTTGCAAAGCTATAAGAAAAATTCCATTTTTTAAGCTGGGTGATGAACACACAATATTAATATCGTTATTTTTTATACTTTAGGATAATATTTCACTCAAAAATTTTAAAAAGGAAAAAACATATGTTACAGTCTTTCTATAAGCAATAATATTAAAGATGTTGTTTAACAATGATGGTGTTTTGGGATTTCAAAGATATCAAGAGATCTTACAACTCATAGTATCCTGACATATTCGCAAGTCACTGCCTGGGGAAGACAAAGTAATACTAATCTTTGCAAGCCGAGGGGCTGTGAAGAGCCAATAGAATGTAACTACTGACTATTTAAATGAAAAGGACACTATTATTCAGAAAAACGTTATGCCAGTATGAGAAATGTATAGAAAAGCTATGAATTGTGTGGCACTCCACAAAAGGGCCCTGTCCCCTGCCCCACCCCAGGAGGGGTGGAGTACAGACAGGGAAAGACAGAGCCTGAAGTCCAATCTGCACATCCCTGGAGAGGATTTGCAAATTTTCTCTGAATCATCTCAGAACAATTTCAACAGAATAAACTTGTGGCTGTTGAGGCCACAAGTGCCTGACCTAGGCCACCAAGTGTCCCACACACCCAGCATGGCTCAGGAGAACAACCATAATTGCTTCAAAGGAAGGTTGCTGTCCAAAGAGGGCCTATGGTGAGAACAAGTAGATGGGCCCACAAGGACTGCCAACATTGACCACATGAGAAATACAGATGTCATCGTGTAAGACAGCAACTAGAGAAATGAGACATAAGCAGGGACCAGGTAACAGTGACAAAGCCCTGTGAGCAGTTTACTCCCAAGGATTATTGTCTTGACTCCAGGGAAAACCCACATTGATTGAGAGCAACCTGAATGGAATTTAATAACATTCTGTTATGAGCGGACTGAGAGCTGTTATGGGCTAAATTGTGTCCCCCTACAATTCATATTTTGAAAACTTAAACCCTAGTATCACAGAATGTGACCTTATTTGGAAATAGGGTGGTTGTAGATAGAATTAGTTGAGATCACACTGGATTAGGTGGGCCCTTAATATGATATGACTGATATTCTTATAAAAAGGGGAAACCTTGGCTGGGCACAGTGGCTCAGGCCTGTAATCCCAGAACTTTGGGAGACCGAGACAGGAGGATCACCTGAGGTTGGGAATTAGAGACCAGCCTGACCAACATGGAGAAACCCTGTCTCTACTAAAAATACAAAAGTAGCCGGGTGTGGTGGTACACGCCTGTAATTCCAGCTACTTGGGAGGTTGAGGCAATAGAACCGCTTGAACCCGGGAGGTGGAGGTTGCGGTGAGCCGATATAGCACCATTGGACTTCTGCCTGGGTAATGAGAGACACGCTGTCTGAAAAAAGCGGGGGAGGAATCTGGACACAGCAGCAGGCACACAGAGAATGCCTTGTGAAGATGAAAGCAGGGATCGAGGTGATGTGTCTACAAGCCAAGGGTCATCAGCTGCCAGAAGATCCCAAGGGAGCATGGAACAGAGCCTCTCTCACAACCCTCAGGAGGAACCAAGCCTGCCAACACTTTGATCTCAGCCTTCTGGTCTCCAGAACAGTGTGACAAAAAAATTTCTGTAATTCAAAACCATCCCATTTGTGGCACTTTGTTATAGTAGCCCTTGCAAACCAAGGCAGAAGCTCAACATACAGTCTTCAAAAATTATAGGAAAATGAAGATATACTATTTTGCATTTCTGAGTTTACAGTTTCAAAAAGTGATTGCCACACATTGACATATTCAATGCATTTTAATCTATATGCTTAAGAGGTGACCTCATAAATGAGGGTTGAAATTTATATGAATCTTGGCAGAAATAATTACATCTGAATATTGTACCTGGGATACCCAGGGCCATCCTGAAAACTACATCAGAAGGCAAAAACTTCTGAACCAAAGTATATATTTCTCCTTGCTAAAGTGTGTCTAAAGGCAGTAGGGAAAAAAAGCAATAGAAATCTCCCATATAATGAAACACAGCTGAGGCAATCACTAAGTAACAGGCCAAATGCCTCTCTATGAGTTTTCTTTCTACTTCTACTTGGGATTCCTCCATTCCCAAAAGTTTGTTGTCTAAAAAAACAAGACCACTTTCTTTGTCTGAAAAAAATGTCGGTCCTCTCCTATTAACAACCCTGCATCACTAAATTCCAGTGGGCTGTGTAAAGAATCCCCCACACAAAGCTTACAAATTATGCCTGAGGAGTAGATGTTTCATAGGCAGAGAGAACATTTTTACTGCTCCTTCAGATAAATTTGTGACATGGCTAAAACAAAGATTACCAATAATCACCTTATGCTCTACAAATGTTATGATCACTCAATTCTTTGGAATGTTATTTTCTCCTCACCCAACTGGAAAGGAGAAGAGGAGAAGATTGCAATAATTTATTTTTCTTTCCTTCTCACTCAGTTCAAAATTAACAAACGTTTATATTTTGAGTTAACTTTATTGTAAATCCTCTAATTGCAATGACTTTTCTATTAACTCTAACTCCCTAGGGAACCGTCACTGTACGCTGTTGTAAAGTGGGTAGTTAATAAACGTTATTGACAGTTTGCTTGATCTGACTTAAAACAAGGCAATTATTCTCTTGAAAGCCAACAGAAGGACTTGAAGGCATGAGTTTTCCTACAAAACAAGATCAGCTATCTCAAAAACATCTGCGCTTGGCATGGGGACTAAAGTGAGTTCATTGCTATTTATTCTTAAAAACTTCGTAACTCGTGAAGTAGCTCACAAGATTTACAAAGCAATTCATGGACAAGGGAAAAATATTTCAAATGAGTTGTCCCTTTTGATTCTATTTTTAAAAAACACCTAGATCAGTAGACAGAAAAATTAAATTGAGAATAAATCCATAGGCCAAGCAATATTTTGCAGGATGTGATACCCTCTCTCTGCTCTGATGCCCCTATCTCATTTCTTGAGGACTATAAACTGGACATAGTTCATTCAACAAGTAGAACTCTCATAGAAATAATGTATTTTGGTAAACGGACTGAAAACTCTACTCAGGTGTATAGTTAAGGCAAGGTTGCTACAGTAGCCAGTATGCACAGATGTTTTGAAGCCATTTAAAACCAAGGCACTTGGAGATTGAGGAAGGAGCATGACAACAGTGGTAGCAATCACTTCGACAAAAAGGAATATCTTCCCATGAAAATATGATCAGTTCAAAACTCACCACCCCCATCAAGGCTGCCGTCCCTGCTCTTGACCCATGGGCTACATCACCCCCATTCTGAAAGTCTGTCATGATAGATAATCTTCACTTAGTTTTACATTTACAAAATATCTCAGTTTTAATCATTCTAATTAATACATCTTGTCTTCCTTTTTGCATTGGCATACCAATATTTACTTTGGAAAATAGCTTTACCAAGTTTATAATGCATAAAATAACATACATATATGTTAATCTTCTGAGTTACAAATCACTCTGACTTGCAAAATGGCACGAAAAACAGAAAACATAATCATCCTCCTCACTTATAGAAAAGGAAATTCTTGGTGAATGTCTTTTCATGAGTCCTCCAAATTTTTAGCCAATCTCTCAAGTCACTTGCCCAGCTCAGGTATCCTGGAGCTGAGGAGCAAGACAGAAATCCCATCCCTTCCTGAACTTTCTTCCTGATCCATCTTGCTTCCTTTTCTCCGCCCCTAAGGCCATGTCTAGGTCCATTCCTTTCAAGGAGCCTTAACTTCTTTGCCTTCTGGTTCTTTGGGTCCCGAATTCCTCTCTCTTCTCTATTTCAACCTCAGCTTCATTTTTGATACCTCCCCTTAAACCATAAAATTAAGCAGTGTCTCCTGTTCTTTACAAAATATAATCAATACTATATTAGGCAAAGGTAGGTTTCATTCCAAGTCTCACCTTTTATTTATAATCAGATTTCACCATCCTACTGACATTTCTCTAAGATAAACTAATACACTTTTTACTGCTTGGTTCAATTGCCTGTTAGATCCTTACCTCATTGGTTGCTTCTTTGTCTTTTGACAACTTCTCCTTTTCCTCCTACCCTCCCCGTCCTAATCTGTATCCTCACCCCTCTCCATCATGCCTACATGATGACAGGGCGTCAGCAAAATCCATACACCCCAATGGATCCAAGAAACGATGAAGCAAATAAAAGAACAAGACTGGAACATGTATTCTGAAGAAAGTTAATTACATCTAAAGATATTCTTCACATGACTGAATCACACTAAGTTTTAAGTAGGCTTGAACTAAGTTATGTTTTATTAAGTTTTGTTCTATTTTTTTTCCTGGCATTCAGTGAACACTTGGAAAATAGGAAGAAAACTCATGAGAAACATCAGAGAAAATAGAAAGGAATTAAAAGAAATATTTTCTTTGCATATTGAAGATAAAGAATGTGAAGTTTAATCTTCCACAAGCACACACTTACCAGTTTTCTTAAATTTAGTACTCTACCACACATACTGTTCTGAGCCTTGATTTATTTTTCCACCTAAAATATATCTTGGAGAACTTTTGTTGAGACCTGTGAAGGGGGACTGAGATTAGATTTCGCCTTACTTTCAAACTAACAAAATAGCCTGCCACGGTTTCATGGATTCTGGCAGAAGACATGAGACTCTCGAATCAGCATCAAGGGGTTTTATAACAGCAAGAGCGGTAACTGGAATATCAATTTGAGCTAATTATCGAGCTTTACTTCCCAAGGGGTAATACAATGAGAACCAAGTGGTGTTTGAACATGCAGCTGGTTGTGTTCCAAGAGAGGAACCCTCAGGATAGGGGGTCCCGACTCTTTCACAGTGGGCAGTAAGCATTCCTGAAGGAGTGCTTTGCCCCAGAAGGAGACAGTGGTTTATTATATTAGGCTATAAATATACTTTTTTTTCTCCAGAGGAAGGCACCACGTCTGTCTTCTCATGCTGTTCTCTGAACAAACAGCCATGAAAAGATAGTCTGGAACAAAATTAGTCAGGGCCTATGTTGACAAAAACATGCAAACACAAGAGTCCCATGGAGAATTTTCTCCCAATATCTAAACATATCTATATCCCAGCTCACAGAAAAACACTTCTTCTTTTGAATAGATGCATAATTTGTGACTGTATGTAGTATATAGCCATAATCAATTAGCAGACCTTTATTAATGTACATTTAACTAGTTTTGACCATTTACTACTACAAATTATATCGTCATAAATATTCTTCCCTACACGAGCATCTTTGTGCAGAAGTATGAATAGACCTCTGGGATCAATTATTATATGTGGAATTTACCAATAAAAGCATATGTATATCAACACATTGTTAATAGATATGGCCAGATTTGTTTTCAAAGTTATATTAAATATATTTTCACCAACAGTGTGTAAGAATACACTTACCAACACATAATAAAAAAATTACCAAATAACTTGTGTCAATCTTGGCATTAAACATTATACTGGATATTTTCATGGACATGTGTCAACTGTGAATAAGATTCAAAATCTTCTCATTGGTTTACAAATCATTTTTGTTATATAAACAAAAATCTTTAAAAAAATTTTATTAGAAGTTCTTATATATTTGGTTTATTTTCTATTGAGTCTTGAACATTTTTATTATTTTTACGGGCATTCAATTTTGTATGTTGTTTTCAGCCTTTTACTTCCATCATGTTGCAGCTATTTTTCAGTTTATTTTTGGTCTTTTTACTTTTAATAAATGGCATTGTTCCATAAAATGTTAATATTTATTGCTTTAAAATTATTTAATTTATGAATTCTAAGTTTTGTGACATATATAAAGTTGCTTACACTCCTAAATCATATGATCAAATTCTCTTATGCTTTCTTCTTGAAAGTTTGGTTTTATGCATACATATGGAATTTTTATACTGTAAGAAGTATGGTTACTATCCATATTTATTTTTTCCATATGGCTAGACAGGTTTTTGAAGGAGCATTAATGAACAACTTATTTAATTAAAATGTCACCTTTGTTAAATTCTACATTCCTGAATATTTATCTTTTTCTCAACTCTATAATCTTATGTTGATGTCTGCCAATCTCAATGTATGCCTGAATTCATGTGTGACTGCCAGACTTTTAAATGTTCAAGTGTAATAATGTATTTTTTTAAATAATTGGTAGATCTGATGTCCCTTTTGTATTCTTCATTTTAAGCTTTTATCTTTCAACTCAGCTTATTTAATACCAAAAATAAATCTTGGAATTTCTTGGAGAGGGTAGTTAATCACATTAAACATAAAGATTAATGTAAGGTAAATTCACAGATATACAATAATTTATAATATAGGAACAGTTTGCCAATTTCAATAAATTGTATACTATATTCTCTTATTACTTCTAAAAATCCTTTTGTTTCAAATATTTTGTTTTCTTTTGCTTTAGCTGTATAATAAGATCTTTATCAAGTTATTGATCATTAAATAGTTAACTTTTTACTTTTTTTGTTATTTCCCCTTCTACATATAAAACAATGTTTAAAATGGTAACAGAAATGGATATATGTTTCTTATTCTTCACTTAAATGCACTAAACTTAATGCTGCTTTTTGGGGAGACTATGATATGTATTCTTTTCATATATAGAAGTATTCACCCATTTTAGTTTATTGTCATGCATTTAAGGCATAAATTAAGTTAAATTTTATTAAATAGCTTTTCAAGCTCTGTAGGAATGATCACATGATTTTTAAAGTAGGTCAATCTACCACTATGGAAAATGATATTAAAAGATACTAAGATTAAGCCAGCCTTCCCTCTTTTGTACTGACACCATTGGTAATAGTACAGTATCCTTAAACATGCTGTTATTTCTATTTGCTAAGACATTATTCAAAGGCATAGCAATTCAGTGAGTTTGGTATAGAGTTTTGTAACATCATATTTATCTGGGGATATAGTCAATGTTTTGCAGCCTTGAGGAATAAACTTCAGAAGTTGACCTTCTTTTCTACATTCTAAAAGACTTTAAGAAATAATTAAACTTATTCTTAAAAGTTTTATAATATTTATCTGTGAAACACTTTGTCTTTTTTCAGCACTTGGTGGTGATAGAAATTTTAAACATCTAAAACAGTAACTGTGGTTAATAGACCTCTTTAGAGTTTGCTTTATCTCTTTGTGTGTGTGTATGAATATATATATACAGAGATATATACATATATTTAATGTAAGAAAGCATTTTTTCATTTTCCTTTTAATTGTTGTGGGTGCATAATAGGTGTATGTATTTATAGGGTGCATGAGATATTTTGATACAGGCATACAACGCATAATAATCATATCAGGGTAAATGGGGATCTATCACCTCAAACATTTATCCTTTCTTCGTATTAAAAACAATCCAACCTTTTGGTTATTTAAAAATGTACAATACATTATTTTTTACTGTAGGCATCCTTTTGAGCTGTCAAATACTAGATCGTATTCATTCTATGTAATTATATTTTTGTACCCATTAACCATCTCCAGTTCCCTCCCCACTACCCTTCCCAGACATCCATTTTATCTAGGCTTGCTTTAATATTTACTTGTATAAAGATTTTTTATTTGCAATACTTTCAGATCTTTTTGTATACTTCCAAAGAGGTGTTAAAGAAAAAAACTGTCTTTTAAAATATTTTTCTTACTAAACAAGAAAAAATAAAATTAATCTTTTAATTAAAAATAAAGTCACTAAATATCAATTCTAAGAAAAGGAGGACTAATTAAAGATGATAGCAGAAGTTAATAAATTAGAAAATAATCACATGAATATATGAGCTTAACAAATTCCATAGCTAGTAAAATGACAAAGTCATTAACTTTCACAATAAAGTCAAAAAGGAGGAAGATAGGTATACACCAAACAAACAAGAAAAAATTAGCAATAAATTCTAGAAGGAAAATAAAGTGCTAAGTAAGTCCATAAAAGATATAAATAGATAGGTTCTGATATTCAGGATTTTCATTATTTTTGTAATCTTGGTGGTCTGCAGTCTGGGTTTGACTTTTGTTGCAAGATTTCGAAGAGAGATTTTTAATAATCAATAGGATTTTATTTTGTGTTTTATTTTCTCTAGTTTTATTATTCTTTTCTTTCTAAAATTATAGAGATCTACTGATACCAAAATATTTGAGAATTGTTTTTCCTTCACATTGCTATGCTATTTTGACTTCACTTGGTAGCATCTTCAGTAAAATACTAAAAACAGTTGTGATTATAACCCACCTTGTTTAATTCCTGATAGTTTACCATGTTCTATCTCTTTAAAACAGTTGTGATTATAACCCACCTTATTTAATTCCTGATAGTTTACCATGTTCTATCTCTTTTTGAGTCAGATTAAAAAATATTTCTGGGAAATTGAGATTCATCTAAATTAATAAGCTTGCTAGGTAAAATTTGCTTGCTGTATTCTTAATTCTATGCTAATTCTATAGTTAATGTATACAGTTTCATTCTTAATATATTTACCTTTTTTTTTTCTTTGTTTTTCTGTTAGGTTTGTTGCTTTTCACTTTTGTTTGTTTTGTTATGGGTTTGCTAGTTTTTAAAATTAAGTTTGCAGGAAGACTGTACAAAGACTTAACATTTGCGTTTTTAAATTCTTTCCATCATTTTTGTTTTCATTATCTTTCTTTCCTTTTCTAGGTTTATTCTGTTCTTTTCTTACTTCGATTTTGGACCCTTAAAATGTTCATTGGTTTCATTTCTGCTATGTGAATTGTTTTGTTACACAATATCATGAACACTAAAGTGTATATATAAACCCTATCTATGGTTTAACACCTAATAATGAAATTAAAGCCATGTAACCACCACCTGGACAATGAAACCAAAAATCACAATGAATGTCCTATGTGGTCCTCTGCAATTGCACCAACCACCCTGAATTTTATGTTTATAATTTCTTTGCTTTTCTTTACAGTTTTATTGAACTTGTAAATATGCGTAAGTGGCCAATTTAACTTCACATATGTTCTAATGTTCATAAAGGAATCATACTACATGAACTCTGTCACTCAAAGCTACCATTTTTATCATAACATTTTACCCAATATTATGTTTGTAATATTTATAATATTGTAAGATTCATCCATTTGGTTACTTGCAGCTGTATTTCACTCATAAATACCTTAATGTATTTCATTGTATGATTTTTTTTTAAAATTATTGTTTATTCTGCTGTGGGACTTTGGGGATTACTTTCAGTAGTTGTCATACTAGGAATGTAATTATAAACAGGTATGATATTCAAAAAATTTAACTAGGAGTAACCAATCTGAACACATGTCAGTCTACAGGCTCACTGCTTTGCTCTGCCTTCACCCTTTAGTTGTTGAATCATAGGCAGGTCCATGAGTCCCAGGGGAGGGCCCCAGTGGAAGAAAGGCTGGAGAATCTTAGAAAACGTGGGGCAACATTTTCTCACCAATTGCTAGAGAAGTATCACAGTATTAACAGTTATTATAATTTAATCAGCACATAACAGCTGAATATCACCCTGGCCAATAAGCATTGTTGAACATAGTTTTGTTTTTTTTGTTTTTTTAATTAATTATTATTATTATACTTTAAGTTCTAGGGTACATGTGCATAACGTGCAGGTTTGTTACATATGTATACTTGTGCCATGTTGCTGTGCTGCACCCATCAACTCGTCATCACCCATCAACTCGTCATTTACATCAGGTATAACTCCCAATGCAATCCCTCCCCCTTCCCCCCTCCCCATGATAGGCCCCGGTGTGTGATGTTCCCCTTACCGAGTCCAAGTGATCTCATTGTTCAGTTCCCACCTATGAGTGAGAATATGCGGTGTTTGGTTTTCTGTTCTTGTGATAGTTTGCTAAGAATGATGGTTTCCAGCTGCATCCAAGTCCCTACAAAGGACACAAACTCATCCTTTTTTATGGCTGCATAGTATTCCATGGTGTATATGTACCACATTTTCTTAATCCAATCTGTCACTGATGGACATTTGGGTTGATTCCAAGTCTTTGCTATTGAGAATAGTGCTGCAATAAACATACGTGTGCATGTGTCTTTATAGCAGCATGATTTATAATCCTTTGGGTATACACCCAGTAATGGGATGGCTGGGTCATATGGTACATCTAGTTCTAGATCCTTGAGGAATCGCCATACTGTTTTCCATAATGGTTGAACTAGTTTACAATCCCACCAACAGTGTAAAAGTGTTCCTATTTCTCCACATCCTCTCCAGCACCTGTTGTTTCCTTTTTAATGATCGCCATTCTAACTGGTGTGAGATGGTATCTCATTGTGGTTTTGATTTGCATTTCTCTGATGGCCAGTGATGACGAGCATTTTTTCATGTGTCTGTAAACAGCATGGTACTGGTACCAAAACAGAGATATAGACCAATGGAACAGAACAGAGTCCTCAGAAATAATACCACACATCTACAGCCATCTGATCTTTGACAAACCTGAGAGAAACAAGAAATGGGGAAAGGATTCCCTGTTTAATAAATGGTGCTGGGAAAATTGGCTAGCCATAAGTAGAAAGCTGAAACTGGATCCTTTCCTTACTCCTTATACGAAAATTAATTCAAGATGGATTAGAGACTTAAATGTTAGACCTAATACCATAAAAACCCTAGAGGAAAACCTAGGTAGTACCACTCAGGAGATAGGCATGGGCAAAGACTTCAGGTCTAAAACACCAAAAGCAATGGCAGCAAAAGCCAAAATTGACAAATGGGATCTAATTAAACTAAAGAGCTTCTGCACAGCAAAAGAAACTACCATCAGAGTGAACAGGCAACCTACAGAATGGGAGAAAATTTTTGCAATCTACTCATCTGACAAAGGGCTAATATCCAGAACCTACAAAGAACTCAAACAAATTTACAAGAAAAAAACAAACAACCCCATCAAAAAGTGGGCAAAGGATATGAACAGACATTTCTCAAAAGAAGACATTCATACAGCCAACAGACACTTGAACATAGTTTAATGTTCTATTCTCCAATTTATTTTTCTCTATACCATTGTTTAACTAGAATATTAGCTAAATGAGAACCAAGTTAGTTTTGTCTTGATAACTGTATCTACAATGCCTGGGAAAGGTGTTTATTAAAGGGGCTCATCTGTTACTTCTTTGATAGAAACTTTTTCTCTCATAGTTTCCCCAAAATGCTCTGAACAGGATATTCTTTCAGTTCTTCAATGTGTGAAAATATCTTTTGCGCATATATCTGATTGATTGATGGCTGTTTACTATAAATTCCCTGCACAAGATTTTTTTTTATTGTTTATATCTAGCTTGGTTCTCCCATTAGATTTTTTCCTTATCTTTCAAATCTACTAATTTTACCATGGAAGACTTTACTGCTGAATTATCTGTTGTTGCTTTTTTTGAATTTTTGTTTTCCTCCGGGACTTATTTTTCCCTGCCTACAGATAAAAGTGTACATCTTTTCAACAAGTAATCTTGAATTACATCTTTGAAAATTGTTCCATGTTTTCTGTTCTCATCAGTAAGTGCACCAATTACGTTTATGTTGGATCTCCCTTTTTTCCTTCTTTGTATATTATTTTCTCTCTACTCATTGGTCTAACACTTGGTTACACTTGGTTACTTTTCTTTCACTTCTACTAATATTTTTAAGCCTGTGTTTCTTGTTCCCAAAGGGCCTGGGTGAATCTATTCTTCTTGCACTACATTCATTCTAATATTCTTCATCCTTAGAGTATTTTTATGTTTTCCCTATATTTTCCTCCAAAACACTGCCAGTTCATCTTACTGTTTTAGAAGCAGCACAGCATAAATCTCAAAGTCAAAACTCCGCAACTGTACCACTGATGGCAAAGCTCCACTACATGGATTTGCTGTGTGAACTTCAGCAAGTTATTTAACCTCTTTGTATATCACAGAATACTCATCCATAAAATGAGAAAATGGTAGTATTTGCATTATAGAATTTCTATGTAAAATAATAATTATAAACTGCTTAAGAGTGCTTGTCACATAATAAACACCATATAATTATTTCTTAAATCCTTTTAAAAAAGAATGTCTCTCTGCTTTCATGTATTTTTTCCCTTATGTGCCTGACATTTCTCCTTTGAGCTCTTATTTCCAGGAAGTAACATATCCATTAGCTTCTTAGAATGAAACACTTTCTTTTTAATTTTGTAACATAAAATAATTGTTCATAATTTATAGTTCCATAGTGAGATCTTTCAGGTGCTGATTTTTTCTGGAGTTTTGCTTATTATGTTCATGTTATATATTTTTAAAAATCAATTTCTAAAGGTAAATTAAAAAAATCAAATCTTCATATGTAAGTTTAATAGATATGGCCTTAAAGTTCTTTAAAATGGTTATAAGCAATTTTCATTTCTACCAACAACTGTAAGTCAGTGTTTCTTCTTTTTTGTTTACTACTTGAAAGGTTTCTTGACACTCAAATGGGAGAGGAAACTTTTCTAGGGCCCCCAGTATGCCTCCTCATATTCATTACTTCTAGTCCATTAGCATCTCTTTACATGGTCCCCCAGCCCCAGTAACTGTTTCCTTCTTCAAAACTAAGAATTCATCTTCTTTAGAACTACTTGTTTATGGGCACACCATTGATAAATAGCAAAAGTAGAATATGAATCTAGTTTTTGTCTCTACAAATCCTGTTTTTCTACTACACATTTCCTTAGTTATACCAATATAAATTTTAAAACTTGAGTCTAGGTAAAAAACCTGTTTTACATACATGAAATTATAATTGTCCTTCAAATGACTCTTATAAATAACGTAGTTATCCTAATACTGATAAAATTATGATGTATGTGTACATAGACATTAATAGGCTTTAATTAGTGTGAAACTTTAAAGCATGATCCAAACGTAGTTTTTATCTATGTAACCAAAGTTTGACATAGGATTAACAGTTCTTCATGAAATTATTGTATAATTATTTAAGTTGATTAAGCTGCAACTAACCACCTGTCAATAATCATGACTAAAACTCAGTTGATCTTCATGCAAACAATCTTAGAATCCATTAAACAAAGCTAAAGATATAGACTACCTGTAAGGTTCATAGTAAGATAAAAATGACTGGGAGTTTATTCAAGCAATTTAATACATTGTAATCCACATGACAATTTTAATTCCCTGGGAAATGTGTGTTTTTAAATTAACAATTTAGTTTTGTTAAGATGATTGAATCAACCTTGAATCTAGGAAGTTTAGTGAAGGTACCATACTGCTCCATGCTAAGTGAAACAAACTACCTGTCATTTAAAATGTATACTTTCATTTTAATTTGACCTTTTCCAAGGCCACAGTGAGCAACAGCATCCCAAAATTGCCATATATCCTTAGGCTTCATGGCTGAGTTCAAAGCCTTCCTTTGAAATGTTAAGTTTTTCTAAAGATTAAGTTTCATATAAAATTATTTTAATATCATCTATTTGTCACTCAAAATATGTATTCTATTTTAAATATTTCCTAAGTTACTTGACCAAAATTTGTTTTGGTTCCCAGTTTTCTTCTCAAATAAGATGTAATGGCCTGGAGAGCCAATCTCTGACTGCTAAGATGTGGTTTGAGGCAGTTAGAGCTGAAATAATTTTCTTGTGTCAGGACTTAAAACATACAAGTTGATTAGAATATGATGAATTTCACATGTCTCAGGAAGGTGATCATGGAATGTTAGAGAAGGGACAACTTTAACCTTGTCACCTCTATATGCTTACATATGTTTTATCATAATGGGGAAGAGAAACACTGGGTGCTAGCATAGGTTTAGGAAATAGTTTATTTTAAAATGTAGATAGTTTTCATCACAGACAAAAGCATCCTTCTCAAAGTAGAAATAAGCTAAGAATATCTATGTATTAAGTTTATTAAATGTGATACATTTAAATTAAAACTTTAAATGCCATTCATTTCTTAAATATGTACCAGTGACATCTGCTCCATATATTTTCTGGAAATAATTATTAGTATGAGATTATAATAAATTAATTTAACCAGAAATCATCTTCTGTATTGAAGGGTATTATTTGCTAGTGAGATAACCATAGGGAAATAATAGAAGGCTTGCATCAATTTACTCAGAAGACTTTATGAAGCAGATTTTAAATCCTGAGGGTAAGAAAGGAGTACCTATTGTACCTAGGTCCTCAAATTTATTAGCACAATGAATTATTGGCCACAACTTATGAGTTGAGAATGAGAAAGCCAACATTTAAAACTGGGAGACCAACTGACTTGCCTCAAATCGTAAAGTTGTACTCAATCTTAATATCCACAATCTTCTCTTTTCTACTATACTACTCAGCTTCAACAATTGCTCTCACTTTTGCCTCTTCTCAATATCACTTTCAAGAAAATGAATGCCTTCATGGTTATTTATTTTACAATTATGTATGTTTAGAAATTATGCTAAATAATCTTTCCTCTATTAGTTACTCTGGGGATAATGGATGTTGCTTTATGTATTTCTCTTCTGGAGACTGAAAGCTTCTAGAAGTTTTCAAAAAAAATGCAACTTGTTCTATTAGTAAGCCTGACTTCAGGGAAGCATAGGGCACAAATATTGTTTTTAGAGGAAACGAGTATATCCTAGTCTTCTGATTATTTGCCAGGCAGAGTCCTTTTAAAAGAAAAAGGCCACCAACCTTTCCCAGATATTTATATTTAAGGTAAAGAGAATATATTGAGGATCAAATACAAAATCTATTTCAAAAGCTAAAATACAGAACTAACCATGAGAAATATACTTCAAAAACTCTATTTCAACACAAATTAAGCCAATTATCAATGTTTAACTTATAGTTCCTAAGAGCTATATGAAAACTTTTATCTTGGACTTTTAAGAATGATTATGAAGAAGACGTTTGACTTGGAAAATCTTGCAAGAAAATGGTTTTTTTTTTTTTTTTAAGACTCTGCAAAAGTTTTTGGAATCAAATCGTCTTTGAAGAGCTTAAGAACATATTGGAACAGGTTGTTGTTATTGTCATTGCTGTTGTTTGTGAAGATTATGTCAATTAGCTTCAACATGTTTTCAGTTCTGAAATATGAACTCTCAACTTATCCTTAAGGAAAGAGTCTGGACCTAGATTAAGTTTAGATAAATTTGCACAGGGACAAGCTCTGAGTCAGCCCAGATTCCCTCAAGTCAGAGGAATTTTAGAAAATCTTCTCTCACGATTTTAATAGGGATTCAAAGATGTTTTGAGAGACGCTGAAAGTTCAAGCTAAAATAATTTGACCAGGATGTCTCTGGCAGCTAACATCATGTTCTCCAACTAAGGTCTAGCATTAACTCCAAGCACTCCCAGAAGAACACAGCCTCCTGGAGCTCTGAAAGAGTGGGTGAAGCCTCATCAAAATGTAATGTCTGGGAAACATCAGAGTACACTTTTCCTAGTCTTCTGCTTGAGTAGGTAAAAGTTTGCTTTTTTTGAGTTAATGAAAACATACTTAAGATTCCTAAAATATCATCTGTGAAGATTCACCTTTAATTGGGCATTATCACCAAGTAGATTGAGCATAATGCAGGTAAGGGCTAATGACAGCAGAGAAAGAAAAGATTGTTCTAATCTCTTTCTGGGGTCAATTCAGGAAAGCCAATCCCAAGTGGAGTAAAAGCAATGATGCTTCTGATGAAGAAACTGTCAAGTCAAGAGGAATATGGCAAACAAAGCTACAGAATGAAGGCAATAAGCGTGGTAGTCACAATCATCTTTGACAAATGCTCCATCTCTCTTTGCCGTAGCACCAACAGAACGACTGATGTTGCACTATTTTATTCTACCCTAGGTTAATTTAACCATCTCTCCTCTTCATCTGGATTAATAATTACTGCTGGAAAAAAAGTCACACCTATGTGCAGATTTATGGAAAGAAAGCCATGGTCTCCAGATTTCTCTGAGCACTCAACACAGCTTAATAAGCCCTTTATGGCCTTAAAAAAAAAACCTCCAACACCTTCCATCAACTTTTTGACCTTTCTGAACCTTTAACACCCCCTTCTTCGTCTTCATCCTTTTCAGTCCTAACAGGCTGCCTTTTTTTATGCTTCATCAAGAAGATGGAGGCCATCATGAACTAAGATTTATTCTCACTGGTCCTGTCGGTTGTGACTGTCCAACCTCTGCACTGACCCTTTCCAGGGTCTTTCCATTTTTAGAGGAAACAGGAAGCTGCCTGTTGATTCCTTACTGGTGTATGTGAATCTTGGAGTCCTTTTTCCTCCTGGATTTGAGTCCATCTTTCTCTTACACTTTTAAATTGTCATATCTTTTAGTGTGTTGCCCTCAACCTAAAACCATGCCTATCTATTTCTTCTTCTTCTAAAAAAAAAAAAAAAAAAAAAAAAAAGGCAAACATGAAAGCAACCTTTCTCAACTCTAAGACTTATGTACCTATTTCTTGTTTTATCCTTTCCTTCCCAACCCAAGCTTCTGGAAAGAGTAGACTATGCCTACTGTTTCTCCTTCCTCCCCATCCATAAATGGTTCTCCCCTTCCAAACTTTTGCTCTCATTACTCCTTGAACCTATCCTTTTCAATGTTGACAATGACATTTGTGCTGTGGATACAAGAACTGTAGTCTATATTTGTATAATTAGACTGTGCTGATTATGATGCTGTTGGCCAGTTACTTATTTTTTCTTTGAAAAACAATCTTTGTCTTGCCTGACACACTATTTCCTGAATACCTTTCTGTCTCTGATTATTTCTTCTTTGTTACCTTAGTGGCTTCTTATTTTTTAACTTGGAAAACAGGCAAAGATTTGAACAATTGGACCATTTCCTACTTCACTAATTTAATGTTTTTAATGGAATATTTAATCTTCTTTGATTTCAAGGTGTCCAATGTAGTAGCCAAGTAGATTGTTTTTATTAGAAAAGAATGTTTTATGAATCATATTAGGAAATCACTAATGTTAGGCCTTAGCCAAGATGCTTAGCCAAACTCTTATTGCACTTCAGCATTGGAAATCATAATACTCAATTACCTGCTGCAAAATCTTCTCTTTTATAAAGTTTAATATCATACCAAATCAGTTTCAGAATGTGAATAATATGAACAGAACTTAGTGTTTGGATTTACACTCAACTTCTAATAAAAAAGTTTTAACCATTACATTTAACATTTATTTATCATCAAATATAGGGAAGGATGCAGACTTTAAGGATTATGTTTCTCAATGAAGGAGTAAAGCATCAAGAGAATTTGTGGAAAATATAAGAAATCATGTTGCAATTTTAAGTCTCCTTCTAAAAATATTCAGAAACCATTTCTACCAACACTGCGCAGAGCTTTGTTTGAAGACAGTGTGTCTAGTCCCTGGGTTGCAAAGGAAGTAAAGTATTACCTGAATAATTTTCTTTGAGAGAAGAAGAAAAGCTTGATAATGTTGTTACTGCAACACGACCACTAGCAGTAAGCTATACTGGCAAAGGTTGGTCTGGCTCTTCCAGAGACCCAAGTTGAAAGTCAGTGTCCCTTTATAATGGCAAATGTGCAGCAGGGTCATTCCAGAAATAATCACATGGCAGTGCTGAGGAACTTTCACCCTATATTGCAATGCCATGATTTTGAAATTTGACCATAAAACCTTTTAACGATAAAATTAATATCATTAAAGTGTTAGTCACTTTCGGATACACTCTTATAATCCTAGAAGTGTGTCCTATGATGATGACATTCAGCTTTGGCCTATGCTTAGTTTGGCTCAATGTTGATTTTAACACCCAGCCGTTGGAAATATGGCCCCTTTATTATGTATTGTTAATTGTGTTTCCAACAGTAGTTCTTTATTTTCTATTCTGATAATCCTAGGTTAGTTTAATTGCATGTCTTTGAACAACCAGGCTATAAAAATTGAAACTAATATTAGGAGTTGGGACCTAATGCTCTAGGCTTCCACTGATAATTACAATCATCCTTATGGCAGTGAAATGCTATTATTTAGAGTTGTTACTTTGGTCAATCTTTTCATTTTATCAAAATAGTGTTATGCAAAAGAAGACATTTGCAAGGCAATGGTTTAAAATTCCTTTGCATATGTACAGTTTCATTTGATAATTTCATGTTCAAAGAAGAATTTCGTTTGTTCAGTTACTTTACTTTTTTCTTTCTAAAGTACCAGAGAGTGAAGAAGACTTTACCAGCAGAAACACTATTTAGAACATCTGCAATAAGAATAATGTTTATAATCCATGGAACTTACATTTTAGGAAGAAAGATGAACTTGCAATTAGCATCTAAAGATGCTCATGCTGAATTCCAAAAATATATATTAATATATATTTGGAATCTGCTAAAATATAGTTAAGCATCTATTAAGCAGAACAATTATGAATTTGATGATTTTTAATTTGCGGTGAATAAACACACTACTTGACAGATAATGTACTGAATATTTACTCTGTGCAGGTTAAGATAGAAATTACCTTCTTAGATAAGTAGAGAATTACTGAAAATGATTTTGTGTACTTCTTTACATATTTTGTTTTAAAAATTTATTCAACAGCAACCATAAGATTAAAAATAATATCTTCAAATAAATAACTTCTAAGGAATAACTTGGAAAAATTCGTTCTTTAAATAGAGGAATACAACTTAATTTCAAGATGTGCATGTTGAATGTCTTAAATGTTGGAGAGTAAATTAAAAAGTATAAAACTGGCCGGTGTGGTGGCTCATGCCTGTAATCCAAGCACTTTGGGAGGCCGAGGCGGGCAGGTCACGAGGTCCGGAGATCAAGACCATCCTGGCTGACACGGTGAAACCCCGTCTCTACTAAAAATACAAAAAAACAATTAGCCGGGTGTGGTGCCAGGCGCCTGTAATCCCAGCTACTCAGGAGGCTGAGGCAGGAGAATCACTTGAACCCAGGAGGCAGAGGCTGCAGTGAGCGGAGATCACGCCACTGCACTGCAGCATAGGCGACAGAGCGAGACTCTGTCTCAAAAAATAAATAAATAAATAAATAATAAAACAAAAATAAAACTTCAAGAAAAATCAAAATCACTAATAAAACCTAAATTACTTAAGAGATAAAGTAAATTCCCCCCCAAAAAATACACTATGAAGTTAATTGGGTGCAGCAAGTTCCAGAAACCAATCACCCCTGTTTTCGAGTGCAAATATCTTACTTCCAATTCTGCAAAATCCTACTCATTGACCTTGACCTCATACTATATTGTTAATGGCTATTTTTTAAATCCTTTCCAGAGTATTGCTTTAAAACAGCACAATATCAACTCATAAAAGTAGCAGGACTTGGATAAATATTTAACAACTGAATAAGTACATGAATGTTAATGATTAGCAAAAACTGAAACTGAAACTTTAAGTTACAGTTAAGTTAAACTGCAGTTCAGTGTAGTAGCAACAGAAATATCAGAGCCCTGAAAACATATCATGTAAACAATTGTTTACTTTTTCATATTCCATAACTTTTAAAGTCATTTAAATTACATAAATATTAACGATCTCTGATTAGAACTAACTAGTATAAGCTTTTTGTAAAATCAACAGTTACAACTAAGTATATAGTATACCCATTTCAGTTAAATTTCATAAACTTAGCCATTATTGAAAGTTTATCCTATATACCTCCAAAGTTTTTAAGATAAAAAATAATCCTCCAATATTTCTTCCTATATTGCAGCTCTTCTAGTAGTTCAAAAAAAGAGAGACAAGAAACCTCCATGGACTTTCAAACGTGATTTTACTTTTCTTAGTGATTTTTTAAGATGAATCTAGACCCAACCAGACACTAAGTACATGTGTAAGCTTGCAGAGCAAAAGACGTTGGACACAGAAGAGTACAATGGACATTTTCCTTTTATATTACATTGTAGGAAATGCAAACTAACTTTTAACAACAGAAATTAGCTCAGTGGTTGCCTATGGGCTGATGGAAGGAGAGATGAATAGTCAAGGGACATGAGGAAATATTTTGGGGATGATGTTGTTTTGTATCTTGACTGTGAAGGTAGAATCAAACATGCATGTATGGCCAATATGCACTAAGGTGTATACTTTAAATGGGTGTGATTCATTGAATTCAAATTTTAGCTTAAGAGATGTGATTTTTTTAAAAAGAGACAAAAGAGACATAACTAAATAGGGTGTCTGAATTTTGGTTGGCATAGAATAAAAAGGAAATTCACTTTAAAAATATTCTGGAAACAATGGGAAAATTTTACTTTAGATATTATATTATATAAGAAATTATTGTTATTTTTCTTGGGTATGATTATGGCATTGTGCTGATAAAGAAAATGTTCTTATTTTTAGTAGACGCAAGCTGACTATTTAGGGTTAGAGTGCCATGATATCTGCAACTTACCAAATAATTCAGAAAAAATTATAAGCAGATAATACATAAATCTATGATGGCACTATAGATGAATAAACATAAAAACATATAGAAAAATGCTAACTAGTGTTTAATTTGGGTGCTAAAGGTGTTTATTTTACTTTTCTTACAGACACACACACACACACACACACACACACACGCACACATACACATAACTCCAATGCTGATTTTTCAGATTTCAAAATCAAACCAAAAGAGTGCCTAGAAACTAGCCTTTGGCTTTCTGTTCCTGTGTTAGTTTGCTGATAATGATTCCAGCTTCATCCATGTCCCTGCAAAGGACATGAACTCATCCTTTTTTATGGGTGCATACTATTCCATGGTGTATATGTGCCATGTTTGTTTTATCCAGTCTATCATTGATGGGCATTTGGGTTGGCTCCAAGTCTTTGCTATTGTGAATAGTGCTGCAATAAACGTAAGTGGGAGTTGAACAATAAGAATACATAGACACAGGGAGGAGAACATTACACACCAGGGGTTTGGGGAGGGATAGCATTAGTGGAAACACCTAATGTAGATGATGGGTTGATGGGTGCAGCAAACCACCATGACACGTGTATACCTACGTAAAAAACCTGCACATTCTGCACATGTATCCCAGAACTTAAAGTATTTAAAAAAAGAAAAAGAAAAAAAGAAACTAGCCTTTGGCTCCAGAGTTCTTACTGCCACAGTTTCAAGTAAAATGTTTGTATTTGAAGGTAGAACAAACTAAAGGTAAGAATGAAACAGACTTCTTGATGTGAAGCAATCAAAATAGGGTTGTTATTTTTCAAAAGTAAAAATAAACAAGTATATCAGAAATATTTATGAACATATACATATACATATGAAAATGTAAAATTTATGATTAACTGATATTGATTTGAAAAAATACAGAGAAGAGAGTTGTGAGGTACCACATATCAAAACCCATAAAACAGTCGAATACGTACATATGCATATATATTTAAATGCTTAATAATGACTAGAGGTGTTACTGCTTAAAGAGGGCTTTAATTTTAACTGTAATACTTTAATGTTATACAAATGAGAACGTTTTCATGTGTGTACATATTCCCTACTTTTTATAATAAATAAAAATTAAAATAGAAATAGTAACTGTAAAACATCACTGATTGCTATTATTTGTGCTTTCTATGGGAGTAACGCATTTCTCTTCAAAATAGTTAACATTTATTAGAAAACAGACATGGAATACATCTGGAATAGTGGAAGAATAAGAAAAAGAAACCTGATTTTTTTCCACAGTAAAAAAAGGTGCCTGTGTAATCTAATCAGAGTAATCTAAAGCCAGAATAAGGCGGCCAAGAAAGAGATAGGAAAAGAAGCTGACAAAAATGTAGGTTTGAGTCACTTCTATCTTAGTTACAATAGATAAGATGACCCCAATTGACTTTTTATACTACTCTTATTTTTCCATAATAAAATTCTTTCTTAAAATAGTTTTAGCCATTTGTAATTAACAACAAATCAAGTTTTGTGAGCAATGCTTCAATGAAAAGGAATGAATCCCAAACAAGAAAAGCCCATTAATCAGGATGTAAATTACATAAAGAAGGTTGTCCTTTAATATCAGTCATTTTTCTGTATACAATTATTTTATTTTTAAATACTAAAGTCTATATATGAACTTGTATCAGTTCAATAAAAGAAATAGCTTTGTAATATCCAAGACTGCTTAAAACACACTGAGCACCCTTATGAAGGAAACTTTTTCTCTATAGCTAGAGGTACTCAAAAAAGTTTGGACAAGCACTACAAAAAGAAATTGCATAAAATTTCAATAATAGGTAGTTATTCATCCATCCTTTCACCAACAAACATACAAATGGAGTGCCAACCATGTGCCAAGGTTGTGTGTGGCCCCCCAAAAGCAGTGCTGAGTCGATGCATCTGTGATTACCTCTACATATACCTGATACTACAGTAGGAGAAACAGATGTTAATTAAATAATTACACAAACAAATGCAAAATTACATCAGTAATGACAGCTATACAAGTATGTCAGTTGGCATCATGACCACCAATATCTTTCCCAAATAAATGTAGATTCATTTTTTTCACAGTCTACTCTACATATCAAGCCCTGGTGTCATTTTTAGTTTTGTATTCAGGAATACTTGCCAAAAAAAAAAAAAAAAGAAGAAGAATACATTGAGTTTTACAATCTATCTCTCACCAGAAAAGAACTTATTTCTTTTATAAAATAAATTAGGAGAAGGGCAATGTGAGATGATTAAATAGAATCTGAAGCACCTCATGAGTGGCATTGTTTTTTGAAAGGCTATGCTCCTAACGAGGAGAATTTCTAGCAAAGGAGCAATTGTTCCCCTCTTTCAACCTTCTGCCAGAATAAGTTGTTTAACCTGCAGTGTAGAGGAGAGCTAGAAAAAAAAAAAAAAAAGTTTGTTTCTCCCCTTAATCTCATTAAGAAGACACAGATTAATCACACTGCACTGCAGTAAAATGGTGCCGTCACCTCTCGTTTGCCCACTTACGGCCAGAGAATGACTACTCATTTGGCCAGAGTCTACAAGTCTCTCAGCCATCTCATTTTGCCTCTACAAAAACAGACATGGTCTGAGAAGCAGTGAGTGAAGCTTTTGGAAAAGTCATCCTGGACCACACAGCAGTTGCTTATGGCAGCATGAAATGTCCATCCTTTCTACCACCTGGTCCTGAATCCCTGGAAGTGACACACACTGCTTCTGAGACCAAACTGAGGATTACTACGATGGAGCAACACATGAGCACATGATTTGATTTCCTTTCTACAGTCACAACCCCTCCAAGAATCGGCTTGTGTGCATCCATTTTAAGTTCAAAGTTTTGTCAAGTGAATAAAAATAAGTCATCTTAAATGTGAACAACATAAACTCCTCTAGTGAATAAGCAACATCTTTAGTTTTGACGTTTTGGAAGTCATCTGCACTAATAACAAGCTTACGGGTTTTTTAACATGAAAAACCAGCAGTCTAGGATCAGCATTACTCCAGAGCAGAAGGTTCACTGTCAATAAAGGTACACATATTTTTGTCAAAATATGCCGTATAGATAGCAAAACCTCATTAATTTGACATTCAGTTAGCAAAAACACTTTCAGCTCACAATATAGTGGGTGGTGAACTGCACGCTCCAGGACATCTTCTAATCCAACTTGGAGCCGGACTCTCACAAAGAGGATGGTTTGCCAAAAAAAGGGAACTCATGGGAAAAATGAAAAGGCTTCTGTGTTTGTTATCCAGGCCTGGCTTTCTCTTATGAACAGGTAATTTGGGGTCATTCACAGATTACTGAAACATGTCCAGCAATAAATTGAATTTCCTAAGAAATCCAGGAGCTAGGGCCAAATATTTATTTCAAGGACAAATGGAGCTAGGATGGACAAATAACTTTTGTTTCATAGAACAGATATGTACTAAGAAAGGTAGCTAAAGATTGAATTTTCATAAAGCAGCATTATTTCCATTTGTCTACATTTTTAATTTGCATAAAAGAAAAAGCATCCCTGAGCGATCTGAGGTGAAATCTTTGGACGCGAGAGGAATGCATTTTGAGATGTCTGTCCATTTGGCATTATTTTGCCCGCAGCTATGTAACCAAAGGCTTTCTTGTCCTTTGTAGACATTGCTTCATTGTCCTAACTCCAAGACTTTATTCCATTCCTACTCTCTGTGCTTGCACTTTGCCTCTTGTCTGCTTGGATCAAAACAACATCTTGTGTCTGGGTTTAAAGCTCCTCAAATCTGACTTCTCATCATTTTTATCAAAGGCAAATAGCATGAGCACAAAGAGCCCTGACTTGCTCCTGGCACCTAGAACTGGATAAATGTGTTACAGTAGATACAGGCACACCATAGACACTCAGTAAATACGTGCTGACTGAGGAAACCTCTGCCAAAGTCCCACATAATAGTCACATCGGTGTTACAGTAGATACAGGCACATCATAGACACTCAGTAAATATGTGCTGACTGAGGAAACCTCTGCCAATGTCCCACATAATAGTCACATCACATTTTTCTTAGAGTACTCTAAAATCTACTTGATAAGTCTCCCTTCTCCTAATCTTCCTACCTCCCACAAAGCAGTTCATGTTTATCTTCCTAAATCATGGTTCTGATCAAGGTATATTTCTCAGAAGGCTTAAATGACTCTTCACAGATGAACTCAAATTTCTCTATGATATGTGTTAAGAGTAACAGAAATCATAATCTCCAGGGCTGGCCCAATGGAGGGAGGGAATAGTAACAGTGTCTTTCCTCTTCTTCTTTTAGTGTAGCTTTGTGGATGCAAAGTAACTAGTCTGTAAGGTCTTTAGTATAATATAAAATTTTTTAATGCTACAACTTTAGTTCATATACTATTATGGGCTAAATTGTGTCCCCCCCAACATTTATATGTTGAAGTCTTCACTTCCAATGTGGCTGTAAGCAGAGACAAGGCCTTTTAGAAGATAATTAAAGTTAAATGACATCATAAGATGGGGCCCTGATCTCATAGAGCTGGTGTTTTTATAAGAATAGGAAGACACCAGAGCACTCAACCTCTTCTCTCCTCCCTCTCCCTCTCCCTCTCTCTTTCTCTCTCTTTGCCACTGTGAGCATAAAGACCATGTTGCCGACACAGCAGAAGGTGCTCTCTGTAAGCCAAGGAGAGATGCCTCACCTAGAAGCCAATCCTAACAGCACCTTGATCTTGAACCTGAGCCTCCAGAACTATGAGAAAATGAATTTCTGTTGCTTAAGCCAAAAAGAAAAAAAGCAAGAAAAGGAAAGGTAAGGAGAAGGAAGGAAGGAAGGAAGGAAGGGAAGAAGGAAGGGAGGAAGGGAGGGAGGAAGGGAGGGAGGGAGGGAGGGAGGAAGGGAGGGAGGGAGGGAGGGAGGGAGGGAGGGAGGGAGGGAGGAAGGAAGGAAGGAAGGAAAAGAACTAGTCTAGAGGGTCAGCTGTTGTGATCTTACTTGTGCGGATTGCAAATGGATACGTTAGGAAAGGGCAGGGTGCTCTTCTGCACTCCCGTGGGGATCACACAGGGAACAAGGCCTTCTCCATGCTGCCCAGGGTGGAGAAGCAATCCTCCTCTGTCCAGGTCTTGAGGCTCCACGGTATCCTCTGTCCCCACCCATCGCTCCTCTGACGTCATCTCCTCCCACTCTCCCTCTCATTCCCTTCGGTCCAGGTACACTGGTCTCTGTCTTGTTCCCTGGACACAAAAGTGAGGTCCTTTGAATTTGCAGGCCTTCCCTGGCCACCCAATTTAAAATTGCTGCTCTCATCAGCCCAACAATCCCTGATCCTTCCTCCCATGTAATTTTTCTATAGTATTTATCACCATCTAACCTACTTTATTTTTTACTTCTTTTCTCACTCATTGTCTGTTTCCCATATTACAATGAAAGCTGCATGTAAGCAGAGATTTTCATCAGTTGTATCTGTTACTATGTCCCCTGCTTCTAGAAAAATGCCTGGAAATGAACGAAGAAGTGAAATAATGAGTGAATAAAAGGATGAGGAATAACTTTTCAATATTATTTCAGACTGTATGCCCCAAACACAGCTCTTACATTAGCAAAGTTCTCTTCTTTTGAAACTACCCAGAGTTTGTAAATGTACTACATATTTTTACATTTCAGCACTTTTTATCCCTCTTTCACTTGGTAACCCTTTATTATTTTATTTCAGTCAAAATCCTATCTCTCAGTTGGCATTTTGATCTAAGACAGGAATCAGCTACAAAAGGACTATGTTCAAGCCGTCTGAAGGATGTGGGTTAATACTGCATCATCCTGCTTATGACTCATTACCACTTCCTTCTGAGGCCCTTGCCACCAATCGGTTAGAATGGAAGCCCATCTGGCCTCTAACATGGTGCATTTCCACCTCCTTTAGGCCCCATAGGTTCGTGATGTGTCCAGCACTCCTCTGGCTTTTCTCTTCTTGTTTTGGCGTCTCAGCAAATGACTTGCATTCTCAGCTCAAACTTGCTTTTCTTTCCTAGCATTTGCTAAATCCCATGGTTCCAGCGAGGCAGCCTTGCAGTGGCTCACATCCTTCCAGTATTCCCCATGGAGACAGCAAGGTGCCCTGAGCAGAGCAGTGCTTATCCTTTAAGAACATGATTGGATCCTATCACCTCCATGGAACTATGGCAACAGTGCAAGATGGAAGTCGATACATGACTTAGTCATACTGACACATACGTCCAAGCCAGACGATTACTTCTTCCATTTTTATTCCCTAGGAATACTGGATTTTCTCTATCATCGGCTACTACTGCGCTCATTGAAAAAACTGGGCCTGAAACTCTCTCACTGCAAGGTTAAACAAAATAAATGCCTCTCTCTAAAAAGCACTGCTAATAATTGGTTAAAAAAGAGATGCGAAAAATAATCTCATCTGGAGTTTTGATCGTACTTAACCACCGATTCTAATATCTTATTTATTTATTTTGTATCGAAAAGTTGTGAAGAAATCCCCCCAAATTTATGTTTTTCATTAAATCTTACAGTCTTTCATATTATTTTTTATGGGAACTATGATAACACAGAAAGAGAAGTAGATGGAAAAAGAAGACAGGAACTTGAGTACAAACTCTATGTGATCTGCAGCAAATCCCTCTCACTAAATTTTCATTTTATTACTAGTAACACAAGTCTAATATTTCAACCCTATACTCAAAAAGCATATGGACATGCTCAAACATGAGCAGTTACCCCATACTCATAAATCACTGTATACACACATGGCTTTACTGACAGAAATTATATTACTACATCAATGAGTAAAGATCTGACTCTTTTTACCACATGAGACACTGATGTAGAAATGGGGACCTCCTTCTATCCCATTTGCTAAATGAATACAGCATTGGTATCAGTATCACCATCATCATAATCATTATCATTACCAATGGATCATCATTTACAGCAGGAAGTCTACTTGATGCTTTACATATATTATCTAATTAGCTCTAAAAAATTACCATCAAAAGGACCTGTTATTATTTGTCTCATTAATCCTAAAAATAATGATATAAGTAGGTGTTGTTATTTACTGTTTGCATTTAATAAGGAAAAGCTCATGCATTTACTCAGATTATTATTAAAAAGTGAACTTTCATTTGTCTGTTCCAAACTTTATGTTTATTCTCTTTATTGGAAAGAAGGAAGAAGGGAAGACAGGAAGACAGGCAGGCAGGCAGGCAGGAAGGGAGGAGCAGTGGGAGTAAAGGGAGAGAGAGAAAGAAGCAGAGTAAGTGCAGATTATCCTGTACTTTGTAGTACCATAGCTAATAGCTACATATGACTACTTAGATGTAACCTAATTAAGGTTTTAAAAATTAAAAATTCAGTTTTCAGTTTGCACTATGCTTATTTCAGGTGCTCAACAGACAACCATACTGGGCATTACAAATGAAGAACATTTTCATCACTGCATATAGCTGTATCAGGCAGCCCTGGGGTAGACTATGGTGCCCTTAGTGCAGTATTCTCATATCAAAAACATTTTTGAAGAGACCTGGGTACTCTCTCTCATATTACCCCCGAAAAGGTTTATTTCCAAAATATTTCCAGGCTCCCCTTGATATTCCACTATGGATTTGAACATATGTATTTTTAATGCATACCACTAACTTTATTTTTGAAGTTTTGTACCTACTAGAAAAAGGAGTATTTTCTGCATGTGGGTGTGCATGTATCTGTCTTTACAATAATTAGTTTAAAACATCAAGAACTGCCTTCAACTTGTATGTCTAAGTATAATGGCTGAAAACATACTGCAAGTCCTAACTGTGGTAACTAGCTGAGTAATTGGAAAAGTGATTTGAGCAATTTCCTCAACTGTGAAATGGAGATAAAATAGTAAATATCCCCATGAGATTATTTGATTAAAGAAGACAATGTTTACAGTGTACTAATATGGTCTCCAACATATAGTAAGAACATAATTAAATTATTGTTACATTGATAAAAACATAAATGCCATTATTTGACTTAGACTTCGTATGACAAAATTACATTTTCTCAAGGCCAATATTATACATACCTGGGGGATCCCTGTCTAAGACAAACTGAGATGATATACTCAGTAATGGTGCTAATCAATATACTGTTCTTTTTCTCACCTTGAATTGGCTTTAAATGTTCACCAAGTAATTAATCCAAATCAATAATTAAGAAGATTCAGAATTATAGGAGCAATAATGCTGATTGGATTAAGATAAATACTCCGGAGTAGACATCAGTTGATGCCATTTTAAATGTGACTCTTACTGTTTAGACAGATGACAAAAGTACCGTAGGAAAACAGAGATGAATTAGATTGATCCAGGAACATAACAATGTATGCGTATGAACACTTTATGTATTATGTATGTTCACATAAAAATTGATGGTAATATACTTTTTAGTGATTATGTTTAATCAAATTATTGCATGCTAAAAAAGTTCCTTCAGGACAAAAATGCATGATTTTATGGTTCCTTATAAATGAAAAAAGGAATTTACAAGCTTTTCCTTTAAAAAGAAGAGGAAACATTGGTTGTACTGACCAGGAGTCTCAGTTTAATGATTGGTTCCTTTCTTAACATTTTCATCTGAGGTCAAATCTCTGAGAAATAGCAAACATGTAGTCATTTTCTCAAGTGTGGGGAAGACTGAAGAGGAAAAATTTTTGAGGGACACTTCACGGCAGGTACACGCCAGCTTACTTCATGCCATAACATGGCATGGGGGAAGGAAAATGTCCTGTAGGTGGGGTAAAGGGGCAGTGCTGTGGGGACTTGGGCCACCACTGACCCGCCCTCTACAGACGCCTTGGTGCACATTTCAGCAAGGCTAGCACAGGTAAGTAGCCACCTAGGACAGAGTCCTTTCCAGCCCTACCCCCAAACACTGTATCATCCTCTAAACCCACTGAAATTCACTTGCATTCTTACGGAAAGGAAGAATCCTGAATTGGCCAAGATTAACTCTTCACCACACTGGCTGAATTACAGAATTTGGACCACACAACTCATAATCAGCTTGTATTTCTTGAACATCTGGATTTGCAGTCTAAGATCCTTATCCTTTACATACGTCAGGATGTAGAATTATGATATCATTTAGTGGTCCTGGTTTACAAGACATGGTTCTCAAACTTTGAGTGCTTCTCAACCCATAGTGTAGTCACAGTCATGAGAGAGAGCTTACAAAACTACTGATGTATGGTTGAATCCCAGTCATTCTGATTTAATTGGTCAGTGATGCAACCTGAGTATTAGGAATTAAAGAGCACCCCTGGATGAGTGTAATGTATAGCCACAATTAAGCACCAGTATTCTAAGTTAAATTTCATGTTTGTTTTTTGTTTGAGAGGCTTTAAACTCTTGAAAAAAAAAAGCATCAATAGCTTTAGATAGGAAGGTCTCTGGGTACCATTGGTGGCTTTAGGAATAGGTACTGATGTAGGATTTAAGAGCTGGGTGATGCAGGTCCTCTCCCTCGCCACTGTCTCTCCACGTTGGGAATTCAGTTTTTTGGTCTCTTGCCAGAAATGTAAATATCAAATATTGCAAGGGGCAGACAGAGGCAAGGTGAGGTTGGCATATCCTCAAGTCATTCTTTTCTTCTCATACCCAGAATCAGTGAAGAGAAAAGCCACATTTCTCCCTAGTGACCAAGGAAGCTTAATGTCACCTTGAGTGCAAGAATATTGGCCATAGAAACCTTTGCAAATAAATGTCAGGAGAAGCTTTTAAGCTGAAGTTCATTCTCTGCCAATTTGATTTCACACAGGCTAGATAGGAATAAACTTTCTCTCTAAGTGGTAAATACGTACAACTGGAGTGGTATCTAAGCATGCTGAATTTCAAAACTAGAGCAATTATTCAGGAAACTTAGGAACACAAATCAGTTTACATGGAATTGTGTGAACATACTAATTAAAACATTTCCAGGTACTTTTTATTCCTAGACAGTATAAACTTAGAAATAATATGACAATTAACAAAGATGTTCCTGAATAAAATCTATCTAACCCAGAAAATTTGCCTTGCTTGTTAATTCGAAGACTTCTAAGAGGAACATAATAAAATTAGCTTGTGGGCTATGATAATATACAATCACTATCAACATTGGTTGTTGCATTTTTTTCTATCTTTTCTTTTGCTTGTGCATATTTTTAAAATGCAGTCAATTACTAGTTGTAATATTGTGGATTTCCTTGAGCAGAAATTGAATGCAAATGCCTGGAGAATATTATCAAATCAAAATCCCATTGAATCATCAGGACAAACTGGACTGGATTTGTTACTATGTGATTCTGAATAAAACTATTTCAATTTCCAAAATAGATTGTATACAAAGATAGTTTTATAACCACATTTCATTTAGACATGATAATCTAACCCTAGAGATTAGAGTGCTTTTTAATCACAATTGTCTCATGAAGAGAAAGCAAAGGATGGGACAGAGGAGGATTTAAATAAAGAAAGTCTGCTTTCAGAAATACTGTTTTAAAAACACGTACCAAAACATAATTCAAAACACTGCTGTAAAACTATTTCAACAAATACAAAGTACACCAAAATTAGCTCATTTTTATTCTCTTTCTCTAAAGAAAAAGTACAATCAATAATTCTCAGACCAGAATAACATAATGGATAAAAAAGGGGAACAGATTGTTTTATTTTCTTCTGCAACACAATATTGCAGTCTCACAGTCAAAAGACAGCATCTAGGTGTGGGTGTATAATTGAGTTAGTTAATCAGGCCTTCCATGTTGTTATCCTCTTTGAGGCACTTTTAAGTGCAGAAATAATAAGTAATGTGTTCTAGAAGAAAAGCAACTGAAAAAGGTAGACTGGTTAAATGCCATTTTCAGTTACTGATGATAAATGAATTGTAGTTTTAAAAGTACATCCCAGAGAAGATCAATCTGATGACTTATATGAAATATTTCACCTAGATTCAAAGAGTTCCTAAAGAAACTTCAAAGTTTGTTCCACTGTCAATTACAACAGTTTCACTATCGGCTAATCCTACCCTCTACTGCATAGCAGAAACATGTCTGCGTAAATAAATACTTTGGTCAGCATTTGGTCAGTACAAAACGAAACAAATTACCATCAATAAAAGAAAAAGAAAAAAATGGCAGATAACTTTGCTGCTTCTAAAACCCTGAGAGGTATCCTGGCATGTCTCAGTAACTGCAAACGGTTCTTGGCTAACACAACCCAACAGGAACTAGTGGAAAGACTCACCAAGGAAGCAATTCTTTGTTCTTCTCCAATGGAACTATTTCTTACTACCAACACACACTTAAAGAAACCCTACCATCTTGTTGTCTAAAGTTTTGTGTACCATCAAAATTCTGGGATAAAAAAAAATACCCAGAGTTTTAATTGAGGATTATTTATATAGCTAGCTTGTGATTAAAAAAAAAAAAAAAAAATTGTACTCCAATGACTAGAATCAGTTCTATTTTACATCATTCATATATAAATAATGGATTTACATCCAAATTTACAAACATTAATATTTCAAATGTGGAACCACCAATTATTATTATAAGTCTTACCATAACCTCCAAAAACAAAGACAAAACCAAACATAATTTAATAACTTTATTTTAATGACAGTGTTGAGTATCCCAAGTTTGTTCATTCAAAGTATTTTGTATAAGAACACAATAGGTTTGGAACAGAGAACTATATCATAAATTCCTACAATATTTTCTATTTGATGGTGAACTTTATGTTAGTTGCACTTTGTATTTTCATACTTAGATGGAAGGAATATGGGAGCCCTCTGGTGGCCAATATTAAAGTGCTTATTAGTACAACCCAAATTCCCCTACCTGGGACCTCAGGAGCAAGGATGGAAGGAATGGAAGTCATCTAAGTTTGAATAAGTGAGGGTATACACATGCCACACCTATGTGTCTTCCAGTTTTTAAGACAATATATTTAGTGGTCATTTCAGGTTCAAGGTTAAACTTTCATATATGAGAGATAACAAAGGAATTGAAATTCAGACAATATATAGATGTGATTTTGACAACAGCCAGGGGGAGAAATATGGAAATTTCATAATATTAACAGATATGGTTATTAATAGATATTAATTTGTTTTTATATTTATCATCATTTGTAGAGTACTTAGCTTATTAATATCTCTCACTACACAAATGACATTAAAGAAGAAATGAGAGACTTTAGGAAATAAATTATCTCCTAAAAATGATTCCTAACCAAAAAATAACAATAATAATTCAATGTCATTCATCAAACAGCACCTTTGTGACTTAGAAAAGTTTATGCACTTCTAAAATGATTAGCTTTTTCCAAGGGAGATAATTATTCCCTCTAAGGTACTAAGTCATGGAAATTTCAATGATGAAACTTAGCAAATTTTTAACAGATGTCAACATTCTGACCGCTTTCAACTGCAAGTTTCCCTTTATCTTCCATCAAGCAATGAATTTATATCTAACTATTATATTAGCATACACCAGCCAACACACCTCCTCATACAATGCAAGAATACGGGGATGTTTAGGATAGAATATTTAGGATATAGGTAATTTTGTCTCACTTTAGAATGTGTCTCATTTATAGATCATCAAATGGAAACACAGATCATATGTTTATGTGTTTAGAAATGTTTTAACTATCACAATACAAAGCCACAATAATGCAGAAGATAATAAATTTAGGGCATTAACTTCATATGATGAAATTCACATTGAATAAATGAATACTATATATATATTTGTTTATATATGCCCTTCATTCTCGGTTACTGTAGAAAAATAAAAATAATTCTACATTACTAAATTGTTCTTTGAGATCAGGAGTATTGCATGTATGATATTTTCCAAGATCATTTAAGTCTAGAATATTATTGGTGCAAAATAATTACTGCAGATGTGAATAATGCATCCTTGTTAAGAATTCATTACTTGTAGGTCAATTTCAGAACTTGATTTCATTGGGTCAATGGTTCTTCATTAATTTGAAGTGTAATTATTACTGACCATTTTAAAGGCTTTAGACTTAGAAGTGCAAGAGCATTATAAAGGCAGAGAAATTGTAGCCATAAGTAATTTTGATTAATGAAAATTATTTTAAGGAGTATATAATTTCTCTTTTAAAATTGTAACATTCTCTTAAAGACATAATACATTGGATAAAATTTTTTGGTATTTTGTCTTATCACGATCATCATGATCAACAACAAAATTTTGGCACCATGTAATAATTTTCTTAAATTTCAGTGTACATAGGCATCACTTGGGAGGCTTATTGGATCCCCAAGCTCCATACCCAGTAATTCTGATTTAGTCTTACTGGTCCTACTTTGTACCTGCCTTATGCCATAAGCAGTTGCACACCTACCCAGACTCATCAATATCACCTTCACAGTATAGCTCACATCTGTCACATCTGGTAGGCATTTGTTACATACTATGGGGGCAACACTTTTTCATTTTTATTTTTCAATATCCCTCTTCACACTCTCTGGAGTATCAGGCAAGTCCCAGGTTCCACTGAAGAAAAAGGAATTACACAAAACCATGACTCATAGAGGGTTCCTTAGGGGTGTGTGCCATAGTACTGTACACTCAAAGGCTGTTCCTTTAGAAGTTCTCATTGATAATGCCTAAATAGGTGGACCCATAGTTTTTGCAAGTTAAAGTTGTTAACAACATGCTTGCCAAGTGAAAGAAAGCAAGATTTTCAGCAAAGAAAGAAGCCCCAGACAAAACAAATCCACCAGCACAAACAAAAGAATTTCCTGACACACAAATGGGCAGGACACCAAACCACTGCTATGTCCTGGTACAGGAAACACCCAAGCAATCTTCATAATTTATTCTGTTATAATATATTCTGAATCTCAGCTTCCGAGAATGAGGCACAGATGCGGGACCTGGGTGAGGCTTTGGCATGCAGATTGACTTAAGGGAAGGTAATCATAGATAAGAATCCATGTACCTCACAATGTTCAGAACAGAAAAGACATCCTCCAGTCAAAGAATAACTAGATTTCCTTGCAGTACTCTGGCTCTCAAAACAAAGAGTCAACCATCCCATGGGAATGGTCCTTGTGCTCACTTACAACCTATGAATTACAATCCCACAGTCCTAGATCTTGGATGAGGTATTTAAATAAAATCTGTATCCAACTACAGTGAAAAGCTTCATGTCCACTCAAGGTTACACAACCATTTGTTCACTGCTTCTCAAGGAAAATAAGTAAATTTGTGAAATATAAATCTCACAAGGCAAATAGACCTAAATCCACATTTCTAAATTTGAAACATCATTCAGAAAATGGAAATTCTTAAGTAGAGGTAAATCTTAAAAGAGACATGGAGACAGAAATTTCCTGCATAGTGAGTGGCCTGAGGAGAAGCATGAGTGGACCCAGAATGGGAATAAAAATAGAAATAAGTGAGAAGTGAGGAAGAAATACAGAAATAACCAGGCAAAGGCAAAGTAGAAATAACATGCAGAATAAGAGAGCAGATCATTAAACACAAAGGCAAGTGGAAGAGGGATATCCATCTGAGCTTGGATGTAAAACGACGTAAATGAGGATAGAAAAAATAGGACGAGTAGTCAAATTACAAAGAAACTCAAAATCCATAGGAGTAACTGCTACTATTAGTCAGAGGGGTATTATTTCAAGAAAACTCTCTGACATTTTTTAATCAGTGTCCCTTTATAAAAATAGTCCACAAAGAAAGAAGTACAAGGAGTAACATACCAGTTCTTCAGACATGAACATCATTTCAAATTAGAATGACAACATTCAGATTAATCTGCAGACTGAAAAAGAAATTGCACATTTTGGTATGTCTGAGAGAAGGCATGCTTCCTCCCTTAGCTGATGCCATCAAGGAGACCTCTTGTTTTCATTTTCCATCGTAGCATAACAAATGACCACAAACAAGATGCTTAAAGTAACATCTATTCATGATCTCACAGCTCTGCAGATCAGGAGTTGGGGCACAACTTAGGTGGGTTCTCTGTTCAGGAAGCTGACATGAAAGTGCACGTCTGGCTGCATTCTCATCTGGAGGCCTTTACCTCCCAGCAACCACAGGTTGTTTGTGGAATCCATTTCCTTGTGACTGTAAGATGTATGAAAACTTGCTTCTTCAAAGTCAGGAAAGGAGGGCGAGAGTCTCTGCTGCTTTGAATCTCTAACTTCAGGGCAGGCCTGGCTTTTCCTAATTTAAAGGGCCTACCGGATTTGGTCAACCCCACCCAGTAAAATTTCTCTTTAGGTTAGCTCAAAACAAAAGCTAGGGACTTAATACTTCTGCAAAAATCCTTTCACCTTTGTGTATAAGTTAACAAAATCACGGAAGTGACATTCCATCACTTTTGTCATATTCTAGTGGCTAAAGGCAAGTCTCAGGTTCTACTCAAGAAAAAGGAATTATACAAGGGCATGACTCATAGAGGGTTCCTTCGGGGTGTGTGCCACAGTACTGTACACTCAAAGGCTGTGTCTTTAAGAGTTCTCATTGATAAGGCCTAAATAGGTGAACCCATACTTTCTGCAAATTACAATCATCTCCCTTTCTACTCCTGAAGTTTCGTTTTTTCAAATTAGAGTAGAAGAGAATGATTATTCTAAGAAAGAAAATAATAAATTAGGAAAATTGAATGTAAGGCCTCAAACTATAAAGTTCCTGGAAGATAATCTAGGAAATACCCTTATTGACATCAAGCTTGGTAAAGGATTTATGGCCAACTCCCTAAAAGCAATTGCAACAAAAACAAAAATTGACAAGTGAGCCCTAATTAAACTAAAGAGCTTCTGCACAGCAAAAGGAACCATTAACAGACTAAACAGACAACCTACAGAATGGGAGAAAATATTCACAAATCATGTGTCCAACAAAGGTCTCATATCCAGAATCTATAGGAAACTTAAACAAATCAACAAGCAAAAAACAACCCCATTAAAAAGTGGGCAAAAGACATGAACAGACACTTCTCAAAGGAAGGTATGTATGTGATCAACAAATATATGAAAAAATGCTCATCATCACTAATCATCCTCGAAATGCAAATCAAAACCACAATGAGATACCATCGCACACCAGTCAAAATAGCTATTATTAAAAAGTCAAAAAACAACAGATGCTGGGAAGGCTGGCAGGAAAAAGAGAACTCATACACTCTTAGTGGGAATATAAATTAGTTCAGCTACTTTGGAAATCAGTTTGGAGATTTCTCAAAGAACTTAAAACAGAGTTACCATTTGACATAGAAATCCCATTACTAGGTATATACCCAAAGGAATATAGATCATTATGTTGCACTCATATGTTCGTTGCTGTACTATTCACAATAGCAAACACATGGAATCAACCTACATACCCATCAATGGTGGATTGGATCAAGAAAATATGGTACATATTTTCACAGAATACTACACAACCATAAAAAAGAATGAAATCACGTTCTTTGAAGCAACATGGATAAAACTGGAGGCCATAATCCTAAGTGAATTAACACAGGAAGAGTAAGCCAAATACCATATGTTCTCACCTACAAGTGGAAGCTAAACATGGAATACACATGAACATAGACATGGATATAACAGATGCTGAGGACTACTAGAGGTGGGGATGGAGGGAGGGAGCACTGGTTTACAAACTACCTATTAGGTACTAAGTTCACAACCTGGCTCCAATATACCCATGTAAAACTCCTACACATGCACCCCCTATATCTAAAATAAAAGCTGATATTAAAAGATAAATTAATTAAAGCTAATACTCCTAAAAAAAAAAAAGAAATTGGATTTCTTTTTTGTAGTATCTTTTGTTCTTTCAAGGTCACTCCATAATTTATGTCTAGGAAGGCACACTGTTAAATTAAGTAAGTTAATTGTTATAGTAACCAATAATATTTTTTAAAACATTGGAGATTTGAATTCTGACATGAAGTTAATAACAGGAAACCTGAGAAATGGTGTTTTTCAAAGAGATTAGACTAAAGGAGTTTATTTGATAGGTTAAAACTTTAAAAAGACTATAGGAAATCATTTCTGTTCACTCTGGAATCAGACACAGAGGATGACTGGCTTTGTGCATCACTAAAACCAAAATTTCCCCATTCATTTTTTCTTTGGGAAGTCACTATGATCAGTTTCAAACCTGAAATTAGGTCCTTGTACAAACCTAACCATACAACAATAATAATGATATTGAATATCTGTTAACATTGAAACAATCACAACATGTGCTAAGTAAACCGGGTCCAATGGTATTATTCAATTTAGAACCTGGATAGAATATTAATTCATGTTTGTTAATAAAATCAAAATGAGGGATGAGTGTTTGAATGTGATTTTCAGACTTGCTTAATGCTGGTGCAAGAATAAACAGATATAAAAGACTCTATGGTTTGGCTGTGTCCCCACCCAAGTCTGATCTTGAATTATAACTCCCACAATTCCCAGGTGCCATGGGAGGAATCCAGTGAGAGGTGATTGAATTATGGGGGCAGGTCTTTCCTGTGCTGTTCTGGTGATAGTGAAGGCGTCTCATGAGATCTGATGGTTTTAAAAATGGGAGTTTCCCTGCACAACTCTCTTTGCCTGTCACCATCCACATTAAGATATGACTTGCTCCTCCTTGCCTTCTGCCATGATTGTGAGGCCTCCCCAGTCATGTGAAACTGTAAGTCCATTAAACCTCTTTCTTTTGTAAATTGCCCAGTCTTGGGTATGTCTTTACCAGCAGTGTGAAAATGGACTAATATGACAGATATAAAAGTTTTACTTTTATTTTATTTTCTTTTTTGTTTGTGATTTATGTTTGGCTCCTTAGCCAATGTTTTGTATTAATATGAGCCAATGTTCATTACTAATAGAAGCCAGTTTCAAATTTGGGAAAGGAGAAAATTTTTTTAAAAACCTTAAAATACAGTTTATTACAATAAATTTGATTTAAAAAGTTTCTCAAAGAGTTGAAATATTGAAAAGATCAAAGAATCAAATATGGAATATTCATCTGAGCTCTGGACAAAAACTTTCTTAATAATGAGAGAAATCACAAAGAAAAAATCAATTGATTTCACTACATATAAATTTAAGACTTCTAACATAGAATAAAACAATGTAAATTTTATATTAAAAATATGATCAAGCATAAATATCCATAATATAATAAAGCTTAATAAATATTTATCAGAAAACACACCCTCTAAGCTTTAGTGAGAAAAATTAGCAAATACTTAAATATGAAAATATTCAATTCCAGTGATGATGTGATAAAATGGAAGCTCACACTTTGCTGGCAGGAAGGTAAATAGAACCATATTCTTATAAAACAGTTTGGCAAATATAAGATGTAAGATGTTCCATACCTACCAATTCAATAACTCTTATCAATCTATCTTATGAAAATGATCAGAAATGTAGACAAATATTTTTATACAAAGATGCTTATCATTGCAGTTCTTATAGTAAACTGGAAAGAAACTAAATGTATAACTTTTGGTGAATTGATATTATAAGTGTGTATAAAATACATAAAGCCCTGGCAAAATGTTAGGTACTGAGGATACAGTATTGAAAGACAAAGTTCTTGCCTTTATGGAGCTTACATTCTAGTAGCAGAGACAGCCAAGAGACATAAATAAATAATTACAGATTGTCAGTAACGCTACAAAGAAAATAAACAGAGTAATAAGGTAGAGTCACTGGGAGAGGCAACCTGTGAGTCAGTGAGCAGATAAAGTCTCTCATCTCACCAGAGGTGACTTTTGAACTGAGGCTTGAAATATGTCAATAGGTTAGTTGTAGAGCCAGCTGCAGAAAGAGAGGTCCAGACAAAAGAAAACTACAAAAATCAGTACACAAGAAAAGGTTTGGTGCATTAAAAACTACATTTCCCATACTCCCTTGCAAGCAATGCCCTGTGTACAATCTAAGTTTTATGAACACAACTTGGAAAGAGAATAGGATAAACGTGAAGTTATTTCCAAAAGCTTAGTCTGAAAATCTCTGCCTTCAGTTATTCCAATGGCTCTGTGACCTCATTATATCTATTTTGCCTTAAAGTTATTTCCAAAAGCTCGATCTTAAAATCTCTTCCTTCAGTTGTTCCAACGGCTCTGTGACCTCATTATATCCATTTTGCCTTAAAACATCAGCCAGAAAGGACGCCGTATAAAAATGATGTATACAAAGAAGACAAGAAAGACTACATAAAAGAATTAACAGTTTCCTAACGTCGATGATATTGTGGGTGCTTTGCTGCCTCACATTATTCTATATTTTAAAAATACCAAATAATTTATATATTTTTATCACTAGGAAAGGTAAAAAAATCATTCTACAAAAAGGTATTATTTGAAGCAGGATGATAGGTGAAGAAAAAATCTTTTTGGTCAACACAATCACAATAATAAAAGCATTTATTTGTAAACAAAAGCATTTATTTGTAAATAAGTAAGTCATTTATTTGTTCAAGTATTTTCTGGATGTCCATTCTACCACTCTACCACTCTACCAAGCGCTGTCCTTGGTGCTGGGGTAAAGCAGAGAACAAAGCAGCCTGTCCTCCTGCCCCCATGGAACTTCTGGTAGGAAAAGCAGAAAGTAAACAGCTCTGAATTCTCAACAGATAAATGAGGAATCACTATCTTCCTGAATATTTCATGAAGTTGCAAGGAAAAGGGTTGACACTACATTATGTGGGAAGACTTTACAGGGGCGTGGAGAGGGAATCTTCTCTACATGTATTCCTTTTTCTACCAAATGTCTTCTTCAGCTCAGCAACCAGGCTTTTCTTATTTCCTCTTCCTCCACCCCGACAGTTCTTCTCCCGGATCTTCCCCAATGTCTCCATATTTCCTTTCCTCATACACAAAAGCTTACCTCTTCCAATTACATCTTCAACCCCCTCATCTCCACTGAACAAACAATGACTCTGAGATTCACAGTTCTTGGAAACTGGAAGCATATTTTGTTTGCATGTCACAATGAGTAATCAGTTTACAGTCAAGAGAGATCTCAGGAGACAAGGATCCTACATGTCACACAGGTCAAAGGAAATAAAAAATAAAATGCAAGTCACAGGAAAAAAAGAGAAGGAATTCTTTAAGCTGAAGAAAATTTTATCTCAGTAACAATACTTTTGTGTTTCCTCAAGAGTCAGGAATCATTCTTCATATGGAAATGTGTGCAGCCTGCAGGTGACAGTGGGTAGAGGTATGGAAGCAGGGCAGGGACAATTCTGGCTCTGCCTACCTGGCTGTGCCCTGATTGCCCACTTGTGTACCTGCTACTTCACCCTGAATACTTGGCATGTCTTCTAAGCATCCCAATACCTTGCTGCATGTGGTCTTTCCAAGTCACTATGAAAAACAATGCCTCCCATCAAAACCACATTGCTCATCTGATACACATGACTCTAGAAACTTATCCCAGAATGAGCAAAATAGAGAGATTAAGACATTGTCTTTGACACATTTTAGTTTTGTCTTTAACAATCAAACAAATTTAACATTTCTTCTATCTTCAATGTCACAGATACTAGATAAATGTAGAGAGATATGCCTCCCGGTCTTTTGTCCTAAATCAAACCAAATTCCAAAATTCGACACATCAGGAATGTCTTGTTTGGCTCAGCAGTACATTATCACATTTTAGGACATCTGAAGTATTCTTGAATGTCCTTAGGTTAGTTCCATAGTGAGCACATAGTAGTAGGCTTGCCATCAAAAGAATATTCACTTGGTAGGAAAGCCCACCTCTTCAGAAGCAGCTGAGCCTCTTGCTAATAGATCTCTTTCTCATGTCACTACTGCACTGTCATCCCAGGGCCAACATGCAGCCAAAAAAGGGAGCTCAGATGCTGGTGCTCTGCTACTGAAGCAACTTTCAAACCTGCAGGTCTAGTCCCAGCAAGCTCCGCTTCTTCTCTGTTGCCGGTTTAATAGTTTGTGAAGAGCTGGAAAGCTGCCACCCAAAGTTGTCAGTGTCCTCCTATTCAGTGGCCAGTTCAAACAGTGGTAGAATTGCTTTGGGGAGTATTAGCAAGCAGGAAGAGAAAGGGAAAATCGGCTATTGATGGTTTGTCAGATGGAGAGAAAGCCTTGAGTTCGTTGGCTGGCAAGGAGGGTAGAAACCTCAGATCTTTTGCAGTTCTTGACACTGCTCTCTTGTCACCCGTGTATTCCTAGCACCAAATACAGTGCCTGATGTACACTGAAGCAATCAATAAAGATTGAATAAGATAATAAATGTTTTATCCATTTCAATAAAGATTGAATAAGATAAGGAATGTTTTATTCATTATTACTCCCCTAAATCCTGCAGGCCGAGTTAGCCACACCTGCTTAGGGTCCCCAGGGCAAATGAACATCTTTCTCTCCAACATTTCATCACATTCTACTCTACAGATTATTTATTTACATCATCTGCTAGATTATGAGTTCTTCAAGAACATGCACATCCAGTCCACAGTAGGCACTCAGGAAATGTTCATAACATAGGTTAAAAAAATTCCATTTACATGCACACTTCTACTACAGGAATCTTCATCATTCTGATTGTCAAAGACAAATGACATGGAGAGAAGCACAAATATCCTTTGAGACAATTCCACTGACAATCCATCTGACAGCAGAGAAATCTCATTCAAATACATTTTCCTTGTGTGAATGTACTCACCGTTAATTTTGGCCTTTTGTAAAGGTCTCAGCTTTAAATGTTTATAATAAATAAGTAGGCAGGCTTGAGAGATGGTAACAGCTTAAAGCACAGCATGAACACCCAAAATGCCTCAGTATTAAACACTTCCTGGAGAGATGACCTGCTGAATGTTCTATTTTGCCCTTCCCTTCTTCCACTTAGTTAGAATTATTCCTAATTGTACAAAAAGGCTGTGTGATGATGGTTTTTTTCTTTGACATTATGTGAAGATTTCATTTTCTCCAAGTATGGTGCAATGCACATTAGAGGAATTTGCCAGGTATATTTTCCCCCTAAAACACAGACAAGACAGAAGCAGCAGCTACCAAAGCAAGTCAAAGCAGTGAGTCAGCCAGCCAGCTTCTTTATCTTTCCACAGAATAGGTACAAAAGGCTAAGGCAAGACGCTCATGAAACGGTTCTGACTTCACTATTAATATTTTCACATAAAATATATATATACAGGCTGTGTTTTAATTTACCTAAAATTAACTTATTAAAATGTTGGTTGTAAATATTAGTCATGAATGGATAATAACATTTTGATGTTCTTGATGAATAATTTGATATAGACATGGAAGGAAATGCACAGAACATTTGCTTTATTAGTGAATGGTATTCTACTTGGCCATAAGGTTATGATGCACTCTTACTATCATCTTATTTAATCTTCCAAGCATTTCTGAGAATCAGTTAGTTAAGAGTTTGGACTTGGGTGTCAGATTGTCATTTTCAGGTTCTTTGCTGGATCGTGACTCTGAGAGGCCATGATTCCTTTCCATCCACTTTGTATCTCTGGTGGCATGTGTCAAGCACAGAAGGGATTAACAGTTTTATAAGAAAAACAGATCTTTAGGCCGGGCGCGGTGGCTCAAGCCTGTAATCCCAGCACTTTGGGAGGCCGAGACGGGCGGATCACGAGGTCAGGAGATCGAGACTATCCTGGCTAACACGGTGAAACCCCGTCTCTACTAAAAAATACAAAAAATTGACCGGGCGCGGTGGCTCAAGCCTGTAATCCCAGCACTTTGGGAGGCCGAGATGGGCGGATCACGAGGTCAGGAGATCGAGACCATCCTGGCTAACACGGTGAAACCCCGTCTCTACTAAGAAATACAAAAAAAAAAAAAAAAAAAAAAATAGCCGGGCGAGGTGGCAGCGCCTGTAGTCCCAGCTACTCGGGAGGCTGAGGCCGGAGAATGGCGTGAACCCGGGAGGCGGAGCTTGCAGTGAGCTGAGATCCGGCCACTGCACTCCAGCCTGGGCTACAGAGCGAGACTCCGTCTCAAAAAAAAAAAAAAAAAAAAAAAAAAAATACAAAAAATTAGCCAGGCGAGGTGGTGGCGCACCTGTAGTCCCAGCTACTCGGGAGGCTGAGGCAGGAGAATGGCGTGAACCCAGGAGGCGGAGCTTGCAGTGAGCTGAGATCCGGCCACTGCACTCCAGCCCGGGCGACAGAGCGAGACTCCGTCTCAAAAAAAAAAAAAAAGAAAAGAAAAACAGATCTTTAACTTTTTAAAAAATAAGTGTGTGTATCCTAACCACAGTACCTTTGATAGTCCTCCTGGAAATATATGTTTATAAGGCAAAATAATTATTTTTAACAATTATTCCAACATTTAGCAAAGATATGTCTTCATTTACAGTTTATTTTTTAATTGCCTTTATCTTTTACAGATTGAAGGACATGCCCATGTTTAAGCCACAACCTGAATTTTTCATGTAATCTTTACCAAGTCAAATTAGCCTGAAACCATCAAAGTGAGAATAATGATTACAGGATTTGGAGAAAGCCAGATTTGAATACTCCCTGTCTTCCTAGTGACAACCTGCTCCAGTCTATCACAGGCTGCTATTTAGTTATTGGTTGCTCTGATGTCTCAAGATATCATCATCTTTAACAGCATCCATCATCTAGTCCATCATCTTTAACAGCAAAGAAGGAAAGTCTCACCTCTACCATTCATCACTTCCCCGCAGTTTTAGCTATCGAGACTGAAGGAAGATTCTTCCCTTCCAGGGACTAACCCCTCCCCACAAAGAAAACCAGTTCTTTCTGTTGTCAGTGGTTCCTCATTTTTCGGGAAACTCAGGGTGTTCTCCCCTAGGGGGTATGTTGGAGGTCATTTCAGGGGTGCCTACCAGAGTCACTTCTAAAGGCATAATCTCCAAAAACCATGAACAAGCTCTGCATGGATCCAGCCCAGGTGAGTTTCTGGCCCACCTGGGGGCCCTTTCTTGATCCCAGCCCCCAAGGTAGGAATGTGGTCTCTTTTCCTTCATTATTTCAGAATAGTGTTTCCCATTCCTGGAGTCTAATTCTTCAAATTCTTGTTAGCATTTTTTCCACAGGTTCAGCAGCCCCTTCTGTAGAGTAGACACCTCCTGAACCCCTTAAATGGTCATGCCAATGAGAGCCTCACTCCCTGACCCTGAGTACAAACAGTCCGAGGAACAGAGGGTTAGGAAAGATGTGTATGACACTAAGTGCGCAACCATATTTCTTCAGGTGATCCAGATCCTTCTGCCTCAATCCTAATTTTACCTCCCTAAATTTCACAGTATAGGAAAACTTGGAGGACTTTAAAATTGATTTCCCCATATTTCTTTTACCAAATATGACATATGGCTGGTGGAAAATAGCACTTGCTTCAAATTTTGTGTGACTTTGAACAAACCACTATCAGATTAATGCCATTTTATTGGGTACACATAAAATAAGTTCCCAAGAGCACTGCATTTGAATTGGAGGGAGGAAATTGTTGGAGGGCACAATCTGTAGATGGAGGGGCATAATGGAAAAAGACTAAGGAACAATCCAATATATCTTGCCTCATTCTCTCTTCTCTCCAAGGGAATGACTGGTGTAGAAAGAAACATATCCTAAATCTTTTTTTTTTTCTTCCTGAAACCAGGCACATGAGAATTTAGGGGAAAAGGGCCTCTGGCATTCTTACTAGTAACACTTCCTTTGCATTATGTTTGGATAATGTATAATCATTGTAGAAGCAAAGACTGTGGTTTACTCGTATCTCTCATAATTATCAAACAAGGCATTAAATATTCAAAGTTAGCAATAAAAGTAATTTAATTAGTAAATGTATGAACCAGCCTACCTGTACCCAAGTAAACAGAACAACCATATAACTAGCAGTTTTTGAGAATAAATTTGCAGGCCAGGATAATAAAATTAATTTAGAATGATATCTCATACACCTAAGAGGCCATTCTGAATGTTTCAGATGGAAAAGATTTGACATATGCCAGGTGCACCATAATGCTTGTTGAATAAGTGAATAAATAAAGGAAGGAATAGGCACCAAGATAACGATCTCTTTTGAAGAAAGAGAATGGGAACAAACAGGATGGGACACGGGGCTCCAGCATGGCCACAAACTTTAATTTCTTAGCCTGAGTAGTGGGTGTAAGAATTTAACATTCTGATAACTTATTATATCATACTGTGTGGTTTTCTTAATATGTGTTTTATTTAATGAAGCAAATGTTTTAAATTGGAAAATAAAAAATAATAATTTGCATAAAAATTAAAGACTTAACAGCTTAAACTATCTATCTTATATAAGGTTTAAGCTATCAAAGAGCTTTGGTTTTTTTAAGTGTGTACTTATTTATCTATGATATCCATTAAATCCCTAAATTAGGGTGTCTGCTTGAGGTCCAATACACATTCTTACATTTTGTTTTGTTCATATCCCACTTTCTTTCAATGATGAGGCTCACACAAAATGCCCTTTCAGGTAAGAGGGAAGCCTCTGGGGAAAAGGAACTGGCTTACATGCGACCTGGTCCTCAATTTCTCCATCTTTATGATAAAGGATTCCTAAAAATTCAACCATGAGCCACTTCAGGAAGCTGGTTAGGGAGCATGTGCTGCACCTGTCCTAGTCTGCTCACCACTGATCTAAAAGTTTATCCATTAGGACAGACCTTGGAGATGTTCTGACCTTATGGGAACACAACAATCAACATTACAATATATTCTGTAGAACAAAACTGACATTGCTAGGGAGGACAGCCTAAGGTCATACGGCCCTTACAGATCTTTCTATCAAAAAGTAGGAGTGGTGAGGGACTTTAAGGGCTATCATGGGGCATTACAATTCTCTGGAACTACTATAATTCTCTGTTCCAGAGAATTGTAGTGGTTTCCTTGCTGTGTAATATCTGAGAGTCATTTTTCTTTTTTTACAACATTGTATTTTTGTTTACTGTAATCAAGGTATTTCAAGCGTCATTGCGGATGTCGGTGTCAGCTGCATTCTCAAAAGGAAAGCTCTTCCTTGGTTTTGCCTGGAAACTGAATTGACAGGGCACTGCACGCTAGGACTCCCATTCCACTGGGTTCCTGGGAACCAGCAGATAAGGTGGCAGAATAAGTCCAGCCACGCCAGCAGTAGATAACAGGACAATCACTCTCCGTACCATGGTCAAACATTACTGCAAGGATTCTGCAGAGGAGTGTAATTCAGGGAATTCCGGAAGCCTAGGCCACCAAAGAAAGATCAGGAAATATGGGAGGAATTCTTATCATCTCTTCATTTCACCCTGCCTTTCCTGAAGAAAGGTCATCAGATTTAGGCCAGATAGCCTGCCAATCATCAATTAAGCCAAAGAGCAGGAGCCAAAAAGTGAACCACCTATCAAACTAAACTCTACCCATTGTGAAGCAGAGCAGGAGACACACAGTAATAATCAGAATAACAGCCACTAATATATATATATCCCTTTACTGTTTTAAAATAATTGTCATTGTTATTTCATTTACTGTCAGGAGGAAACAGGAAGAGCAATTAGGTTAGATGGACGGCGAGTACATTCAGCTAGGCAACGAAGTTGGGATGGGATTCCAAGTTTAATTTGCTTTTGTCCTGAAATGGTTCAAAGGCACCCTCAGACTGGATATTGCAGTAGACTCAGATCTCTTATCTAGACACAAGCCTCACAAAGGACTCATATATGTAACCAAACAGTTTTCATTCTTATTATTTTTGGAAAAACAATCTGCTTAAAGGCTGTAAAATGCTACTTCCAACCAGGATGCCCTTCTGCATCTCCGACTGACTGACATGAAAGTGCAGGAAAAAAGCAATTGAGTTGTTACTGACCAACCCAGTATCGGAGAAGGGGCAGTTTCCCTTTACCAATGGGTAAATCTGCTCAAGTTCTTTCTTTTTCTGAGAAATTTAGGAGGATTAATTAGTAAATGATTTTTAAATTATATATAATTTGAAAGAATAATAATCTCTGAAGAATTTTGTAGCAGTTGGTTAATATTCAGAAAGAACATTTCACTCCTAAGAAAGGATTCACACAAATATAATAATATAGCATAATTAATCTCATTGACAAAGAGCAACATGACATTTTTAACTTGGCAATGCTTTAATTGCATCCTTATAAATGAAACTTTCATTTCCAATATCAGTCAGCAGGAATTTCACTACATTAAACTCTGTTCTAAATGGGAATCCAATGGACTCCACTCATAACTATTCAAGAAAACAATTTATAAAGAGATACTGCATAATATATTTTATTGGACTTTTTTTTTTTTTGCTGGCTCATGGGAGCAGGCAATGATCAAAAATGATCCTAACCATGAGGAATTAAATAAAGTGTATTCTGGATTTACTGTCTTTATCCTTAGGTGTTATTTTGTGAGACCACAGAAAATGCAAGGGTCTAGTGGCCAGTTTTAATAAGACAAACTGATGGTGGAAGATAAACCAACGGCCTTCAGTGGGGGGAGGCATCAGATGAAAGGAGTGGTGACAGGCCCAAGGCCAGCCAGTGGCCACACCTGGAAAGCCACACTGAGGTTCACGAGGTTGAAGAGCCAGTGGAAGGAGGCTGACGCAGCAGACAGCAGGAATGTCCTTCATCTCAGGGGCAAATTAGGGGACACAGGCATCAAAGCCCTGAGCCATCTCTTATTTCTTGTTTCTCTTGTCCCCAATTATTTTAATCAAAAATTTTAAATATAGAAATCTCTTTTTTTAAAGTCAGAGTAATCCATTAAAGATTCCTATGAGGATATGTTACAAATAGAAAAATCAGTTGCCAAAGTCTGTTCATTTCTATGTGACTCACACTAAAGCGACAGGGAAAGCATGAGACATTTATTTGCCCAAGCAAGAAGTGGCAACTCTAGATCACTTCTCTTGTTCTCTTTGCTCCAGTTCCAAAATTGAGTCAGGGCATTTTATAGTGAAAGTCAGAGTCAGGAGAAATGAACTTAGGAGAAGAATATCTGAGGGCTAGCAAACAATTTTCTTTATCCATATAAAACCATAAAAATTTGTACTGCCTTCTACTGTAAGGTAATCTCTGCAGCCATCTATGCTGCTGATACAATATATTTTGTACTGAGTACCTCTATGTAATTGCAGTGTAAAGACATGAGGGAGGGACTGACAGAACGAAAGAAAAGTAGAAGCCAAATCAGAAATATCCAGCAACACCTGGTCTTTGATAACTAGGATAAAATTTGTAAAGCATAATAAAAGGATATGTGGCAAATGCAGGAGTCTGAAACTGCTTTTTATTTTATTTTATTTTTGCAGATAGCCAGGAAACAAGCAGCATGAAGTTAGCGCACAGATAATGCAAGGCAAAATTGTGCTTGAAGAGGACATTCAGAAACTGATATGGTTTGGCTGTGTCCCCACTCAAATGTCATGTTCAATTGTAGCTCCCATAATTCCCATAAGTTGTGGGAGAGACCTGGTAGGAGATAATTGAATCATGGGGGCAGTTTCCCCCAGACTGTTCTCATGGCAGTGAATAAGTCTCATGAGATCTGATGGTTTTCTAAGGGGCTTGGTTCTCATTTCTTTCCTTGCCCACCACCATGTAAGATGTGCCTTTTGTCTTCCACCACGATTGCAAGGCCTCCTCAGCCACGTGGAACTGTGAGTCCATGAAACTTGTTTTTCTTTATAAATTACCCAGTCTCAGGTACATCTTTGTCAGCAGCCTAAAAACAGACTAACACAGAAACCTAGGTAAAATCCCCATCTGTGGCCATTCGTGCTATTAGGCTCTAGGAGAAAGGACTGGAGGTTTAAGCTGAGTAATACATCGTACACCTATATACAAGTAGACAACTAAACAAATTATTTAGGTCACCTGTATTTTTTTAAACTGAATGTTTTATGACATTTAACCTCTTCCTATTTTTTTCTTCATAAAACCATAAAGCCTTGAACAAAAATTACTTGAATTCTAAACTAACACTACTACAGATCTCTAGATGCAAGCTGACACAAGTATCACCCCTTACCATCTGTCCTGGATAAACAAGTCACCGGTATTAACTTAAATACAAAAGAAAAATTATAATATGTATATGTATTTATGATTAAAAATATGCCACATATTTCTACCCTAAGACAAATCATCATAAAAGACTATTTTAACAGTCTTGGATGTACATCTTACTTGACAAGTTAAAAACAAAAAGCTTGCTCACATCTGCAAGGGAAATACATTCTAATCAGGCCATGTGGAAAGCAAGGCCACTCACTGGGATTTCAAAGGAAATGTAAGTTTGAAATGGAGACAACTCCCAATAGAAGCTATATGAGGTCTCAGAGAACATTTCTTTTGGTACAAAATTTTAAAAAAAGAAAAAGTGTAACAGAGATTTAAAGTGAAAGGTCAGATACATGAAGATGTGCATACCAGGAGTACCAAATCATAAAACTGAATGGAAAACCTTACTGACTGAAATCCCAACACAGAACCAGGCACTACTTTTGGAAAAACATTCTGATCAGACAAAATCTGCCCCAACCTGTGCTGAAACTGTCGACGTATTAAACTTTGCAGAAGGAACACTCATCTTTGTTTTTGTTTTTTTTTTGTTTTGTTTTGTTTTTTGTTTTTTTTTTTTTGAGACGGAGTCTCACGCTGTTGCCCAGGCTGGAGTGCAGTGGCGCGATCTCGGCTCACTGCAAGCTCCGCCTCCCGGGTTCCCGCCATTCTCCTGCCTCAGCCTCCTGAGTAGCTGGGACTACAGGCACCCGCCACCGCGCCCGGCTAATTTTTTGTATTTTTAGTAGAGACGGGGTTTCACTGTGGTCTCGATCTCCTGACCTTGTGATCCGCCCGCCTCGGCCTCCCAAAGTGCTGGGATTACAGGCTTGAGCCACCGCGCCCGGCCTGGAACACTCATCTTTGAATCCAAAAGCAAAGAATGTTGTAGTGGCCCAAAAAGGAAAAAAAATTATCAGCTTAATTATTGTACTGAGAAAAGAAGAGACAAAAGGCTATTTGCCTCAAGAGCCCCTCCACATCAAAGTTAATTTCCAGAAATCTTCCCTACAGACCATTTGGTCATCATCTGGAGAGACTGCCCTTGAGGAGTGTGACATGGTCACTTGGGGAGTAAGGACTGAGAACTTCCATCTCAGGACAAGTACCACTAGAGACAGTGAGCACCTTTGCTCAGGAACTGCTGGTGGCCAACTTAAATTAAAACACACCAAGTGGAATGAAAATTTGTCTTTCATTTCTAGCTTCAATTTTTCACTACTCTGCCCAATTACATAGAACTTTTCAGACTCTGGCTCCATGGTTTATACGTCCTGGTCCAACTAAACAGGAAAAATTGCAATTATATATTTTGGAGATGGCATACAGACTGTGGGGTAAGCAGAAGAGAAAAGAAAATGTCATTCCTTATGTCTAAAGCCGGCTCCATCGCCTGCTACTCATGTGCCTGGGATCAAGTTTTCAGAACTCTCTAGTACCTAGATCATCAACCTACAATGTAGAGACTCAAAAGGATTTACTTAAAAGGAATAATGTGAGGAGTTAAATCATCCACTTACAGTACTTATCACAGTTCCTTGCACATTTGTAGTAGTCAATGAATGTTAGTTATAATAATTAATATGATTGTCAGGTAAATTTACTAACAGAGCCAGAAGGCTACTTTAGAGGGCCTCAATTCTAGCTTCGCTCATCCTGTAAAGCCAACTCTCCCTCTCTTTTCCCTCTGACCTCAGAACCTCCAGGTGGGTCAGCAGGCCCCCAAGCCTCTCGCACTGTGGGCTTTGCCCTCTGCTATGCTCATTCTGGGCTGTCCTGGCTCCTTGACATCCCCTTCACTGTGATCTACATGCCTGATACTACAACATCCCAGGCTGTCCACAGGCCCCTGTGAAACAGATCCTATTTACCTAATTCCTCCATGTTCATCTCTGGATTTTTAAGGACACCTTTATTCAGGATATGGCAAGAAGCTTCCACCAAAGTACCTTTATTGGATGAAAAGGAAGGATATGGGAGAGGACTGTCCTACCTGAAAGTGAGAACAGAGAGAATTCAGTTGTGCAGGAATTAATATTCAACATAATGGTCTCTAATATATGTGTGTATTTGTGATTACTGCTATAATGACAGAGAGCAGTGGAAAGAAGGAAGTTGAGGATGGTAAGGGTAAAAGGTTCCAAGGAAAAGTCAAAGGCCATTGATACTGATTATCGATATTTAAAAAACCAGTAAGATGAGAAGTGGAAAGACTTAAAAACAGATTTTTTCTCTGTAGGAGTAAAACTAATTACAGCCATTCACTGTGCCCCACTTATCATGCATGCCTAATTATCATGCAAGCACAAGCACAATTATGTCTATTGTTAAATATTAAAATCCTAGAACCAGAATTTTTAAGCTTGGGGAGACTTTTGAGATCATCTAGGTCAAGCCACTCCTTTTACAGTGAGGGAATTTGAAACACAAGAATTTAAATGACTTATAAGATCAGAGATCCGTGCTCTGGCAGAGAAAACCCCAGCCCAAGTCTCCCAACAGTCAGCCCAGGGCTGTATCCCTGCTGAACACTAGCCTGCCAGGGAGCTGATCCACCTCTGGAGTACATTGGATTGGGGTGTGAAATTCTATACTGAACACTATCTGTTGTCTTCCAACAAAAACAGGTTATATATTAGCAAATCACTCAAGTAGAAATATTCTGTAAGGAAAAGCAACTCTGGAGAAATATAGACTGGAATATATGTATCTGTCAGAAGGGGTGGGTATCTGCATGTAGATAAATTGTGGAATTTGAAGCTGGTGGGAAAATTAAAGAATATTAAGAAAACCAATATAAGACAAGTAAGCTTTCAAATGTCTTACTATATTATGAAATACACAATGTAAGATATATCAGTTTCTCAATGAATTGCTTTTACCTAGAATTGCAGTATTATTTTTCCTGTCTTGAGATAAAGGAAAGCTATACCAGCTATGTAAACTGTAAATTTACCTACACGAACGGGAAAGCTTATTCCTTACCATGTCCCAGACAGACACCATGAAACCTCATACACCACCCTCGTAGCTCCAACTAAAGACCCCTCCTAATCCTCTTTTAACTCCCCTACTCATGCCTATCCTTCTGGGAGGTAGGCCCTTCATATAGAATGATTGGAAATGTACCAAAAATCATTTACTTAAAAAAAAAATCCCTTTTGCTAGTTACCTCTTTGTACAAAAAAACAGTGTGGACCCAGAAGATTCCTATACAAATGGCAATCCCCCTGTTGAGGAGCTGCATGGATTAAATCCGGTGAGTCAGTGAGGCAGACAGTCAAACCTTGAGAGGATGAGATGAGAACAAGCACATTTTCATAAGAGGACTCTACGAAGGGAACAGAAAAGCACACCTTGTGGAGGTGACCCTGTGTCTGTCTGTGGAATAGAGACAGAGCATGATCTGTGTGGGGCCTGGGAAACAAATGTGAATCAGTTCACAGCTACAATAATGGCCAGCTGAGATCCCACCATTTCCAACACTTCCACATCAGACATTTCTAAGTAATGAACACTAGGAGTTTTGCCCCAGCCACCATTCCTGCTACTTATTTTGGAGCCCATTTAAAGTCAATAGTCTTTCTGGACAATTACTTTGGAATATAAACTACCATAAAAGTTAAAAAGGGTTGGCAACTTCCATGCTCTTGCTGATCACTTGATGAACATGAAGAGCTAACTGAGAAGGATTCAAAAACTTCTACCATCAATTAAGAATGTCAATTATGGGAAGTAGAGAAATATAGCACTTGTGTGATATAATCACCATCACTCTTTGTCTAATGCATTCCCATTCTTTGTTAGTGGGTATCATACTACTGTAATCCTGGTGTGTTATGGAACCAACATTAACTTAAAAATATAAAAGTAGAAAAGCGCTTATAATATCATCAACCTAACACTAAGTATTTCACAGACTTTTACATTTTTGTCTCATGCATGTATACTTTTCATATAGTTGAAAGGAAAGTGAACACAGTGGTTTTGGGTTTTTAAACTCAATTGTTCATCATATTTCCATAAATTGTCTTCATACTCATCATTTTATTGACTGTAAATTACCACATTAGTTAACATGCTATCATTTATTTTATATTATTGGATACACAATTTGCCTACAACACTTTGCTATCATAGCCATCATATGTATAGCATTTTCCTTCTTCTGGATTATTTTCTTACGATAAATCTCTGGAAAGAGCTTATTGTTGCTGAAGTTAGAGCTTTGTATGTGAGAAAGTGCATATGAAGCATATGTAATAAAAATATATTTATTTGTATAGAGGTGTGTGTATCTTTGAATAGTTTTTTTTCTGACTGCAGTATTATATTTTAGTCTGTTTCCAATGTTTACTAGAATATAATTTTTACAACTGTTTAAAGATTTGTTAATCAAAGAATCATAAATAAAATCTGAAGAATAAATGGTCACCAAAACTTCAGTTCTGTAGCTGATCTAGAACATGAAGGCAAATTTCATCTGAAATATGAGCTAATTTTGAGACTTTAAGTAAGCTGCATAACCTGAGTTTCAATTTACTTATCTAAAACAAAACAAAACAAAAATAAACAGGAACCTCTAAATCCCCTGTTTGCTTTTTGGCTGTCTATTAACAGGCATGATTATTTGGTGACTACCAAATAAACACATGCCGCATGTAATGTCTTACCACAGTAAGTGGCAGGTAAACAATGTGTCTCCTCAAAATGGCTGAATAGTGAATTATTCTGATAAATGATACTGAAAGGACAAACCTAAGTATGTGATCTTGGGTTAAGTACGAAGAAATAGAATTAGTTAAAATGTCTATATAAATCTAACCTGGCAAATCTCTTAAATGGATCTGAAATTAGAAACTAGCAACAGATGGCAACATACTTTGCACAAAGCCAAGTTTCCTATAACCTTGAAATTCTGAAAGGCCCCCAAAGAAGAAACATCTGATAGCCGGGATTGTCCTCAAGACAGATGAAGCTAATGGACTTGTGTCAAAAGAAAGAAAATGAGATCGATGTTCTACAGGCTTAGGTCTCCCGGGTGCAGGGACATTTTGTCATCAGGCATGTGGAATAAATCTTCGGGTGAACGGGAGGACAGATGTGGAAAAAATATTGGCAGGATGAACAGGTGATGAAGGTGCAAGTCACATATCACTCAGGAGGAGAGCTGTTGTGCGGCTGAAGCATGTCCCGGACAAAGAAAATCTTGATGCTGATGTTATCACTCCTCCCATAGATCAGAATCACTCCAGACCATAAAAGTGAGTGCAAAATGTAACTTCAATCAAAGCACTGCATAACACAATTTACTGCAATATTGAGAATCGTAATAAGAGTACATGACATGAGAATTATTAAAACTATGTAATCGAAATAGCTTTAATTTTTTTTTCAATAAGTGACACAGTTGGTATCTTCTTAAAGATACCCAGCCTTCATTCAGTTCATCATCCTTCAGCAAATCTTTGGGATAGAGGATGAAAGACAAAAATGAAAGAGCTCCATTTCTGCTAAGAAACTCATACAGTTCAGCTGGCCCTTTATTTATGAAATAGTAGCAGTGTACCTAAGCTCTAAATATCAGCTCCTTGAGTAAAGGATGATTTGAAATCTACTCATTCCACAAAGTTTGTAATTTCCACCTCCCCTCCCACCCATTAACCCGTGGATTTATTTATACAATAAACTTTTTACAATATCTACTTTGTAAACTTTGTACAATATCTACTGTGTGCTTAACAGAGGATTTACTACCAGAAAAGTTCTGGGAGTAAAGGAATTCTTAATAAATGCATTTTATCCTTAGGCAGGCTGAAGCTTTCTCCATTTGAACTTGGAGAAGGAAAGGGAGTGAGGAAGTTTAGGATTATTACAGAAGCAATGCAAAGAGAAAGAAAGAGTTAATATTTGGCTTTGGGAATTCAAAAGAGGATTGTACAGTGAGAAAATATACTTGAGAGCCAAGACAAAGGATTGTCTAAATTCCTCTGGTAGCTACCATTTATTCCACCAACAGCTGAGGCTGGTGAATTACATAATGGAATTCCAGGGAGGGCAGCAAGGGAAAGAAAAGGAAAATCTCACTCTTTCAAGCTCTGAGGAATTCGGGAAAAGAAAGGCAAAGAAAAGAGGGAAGAGAGAAGGAGAGGCAGAGGAGTAGACCCACAGAAGTGAATCCAGACCACCCTCTTAGGTCATAGCTCCAGCTTCTGTTCCAGCAACACAGAAGCTGCCATCAAAAACTTGAGCAGGAAATTAGTATCCACTGTAAATTACCAAAAGGTCCTAAAAACTGCAATAAACTGTGTCAGCTCCATTGAGCCAAATGGATTTCTGGACTCTAATAGCAACCACATTCATTTCATAGCGCTGTTCTCAGAAAATAGCAAATCACCTCCTAAATGAATAACTGCTGAGCAGAACCACAAATACCGTCATATATTGACTTAAAGCCTTTGAACTTTCAAAAGAAGGAACTGCATTTATTCCAGACACCTCTGTAAGAAAGCAATGCACTAGATCCTTGAGGAATCACTACACTATCTTCCACAATGGTTGAACTAAGAACCAGAAATACCATTTGACCCAGCAAACCCATTACTGGGTATATACTCAAAGGATTATAAATCATTCTGCTATAAAGACACATGCACACGTATGTTTATTGTAGCACTATTCACAATAGCAAAGACTTGGAACCAACCCAAATGCCCAACAATGACAGATTGGATAAAGAAAATGCGGCACATATACACCATGGAATACTATGCAGTCATAAAAAAGAATGAGTTCATGTCCTTTGCAGGGACATGGATGAAAGTGAAAACCATCATTCTCAGCAAACTAACACAGGAACAGAAAACCAAACACCTCATGTTCTCACTCATAACAATGAGTTGAACAATGAGAACACATGGACATAGGGAGGGGAACATCACACACTGGGGCCTGTTGGGGGGTGGGGGAACTAGGGGAAGGATAGAATTAGGAGAAATACCTAATATAGATGACGGGTTGATGGGTGTAGCAAACCACCATGGCACGTGTATACCTATGTAACGAACCTGCACATTCTGCACATTGTATCCCAGAACATGAAGTATTAAAAAAAAAAAAAGAAAAGAAAAGAAAAAGAAAGTAATGCTCATCCAGGTGACTCGAATTTTTCACCTTATAAATCAGCTTAAAAATCATCAGAAGAATGTGTGGCGTAAGAAAATGACAACGTATGATGGAGAAGTTGTTATAATTTGGGAGGCCACACAGGCTGTCTACCATAATGAGATGAATTATAAAATTCCTTCAAATGTAATAATCTGAATAAAACTTCACTACTTATACCTGCTAGATAAAGTTGCTCATAATGATAAACGATTTTCAAAGTAGGTTAATTTGGAAGCTATCTGCTTTACAGGGTAAGTTTTGTAGTGATGGTAACGGACAGAAGGTCTAAGGAGGGTCTGAGGATGGAGTCTTTAGAGAGTGCTAGAACTGGGCCCTGATATATCCTACCCCCTGACCTTGCAGAGGAGAATGTAGGACAAAAAAGACCGATGCATTTTATTCATAATCTTTAATCACAGACAGAGAAGCAGATAGTTTCATTAAGGACAAAATTATTCACAGTAATTTACATAGTTACAGGTGGGAGATATATAAGCACTTACAAATTATATTGCAGAAAAGTCATCAGAACCTGAAAAAACCATTTCTGTAAACTTTTAAGTGGTCCACCAAAAACCAAAAAAGACATTACACACACAATGTGTGTCATACCACTTATTAACAATGGGACCAGTCTGAAGATGTTCTAGAGGTTCTTTACTAAATGTCAATAAGTGTCCGTGGCCCTTGGGCAACCCTAGGGATTCCCAGCTAATCAAGGGAAAAACTTGTTATTCAGCGATGATTTCTCAAATGAACAAGAAACTCTGCCCCTTCTCTCTATAAGTCTGTCAGACTAAAATTGAGCAGGAAGATAAACAGAGCCAGAATTACTGCATGTGGCTTTGCCTACATGTGTTAGGTTTGGCATATTTTGTCAAAACACTTATTTGAAGTTTAACCTCTTCTCTGTGCCCATTTCCAATTTCCTATCTTCAGAAGCTATACCATCTCAAGGTTACAAATCCCTCTCAGTCTTCAAGACTCAGCTCAAACAGCACCACCCGCAAGATAATCCCAGGCAGAATTAATGGCTACTTACTATGTGTGAAAAACACATTACTCACAGCCTTGTTAGTAGTATTATTTTAATCAGTCTTGTCTTCACTGGCTTCAGGGTTAGACTGTTCTTTATTGCCTAAGAGGACTCTGTATAGTAGTTACTTATCAAGTGTGTCTTAGTCAGCTAGGGCTACTACAACAAAAATACCATAAAAAGGTGGCTCAAACAATTGACATTTATTTCTCACAGATCTAGAAACTGGGAAGCCCAAGAACAAGGTGCCAGAAGATTCAGTTCTTGGTGAGGGCTCTCTTCCTGGCTTGCAGATGGCAGCCTTCTTGCTGTACCCTCACATGGTGGAGACAGAAAGCTCTTGGTGTTCCTTCCTTTTCTTATAAAGGTACTGATCCCATTATGGGGCCCCACCCGCATGTACTCAACTAAATCTAATTATTTCCAAAAGGCCCTGCCTCTAAATACCAACGCACTGGGGGTTAGAACTTCAACACAGAATTTTTGGGGTAAACAAACACTCGGTCCATAACAAAATGCTAGTAAAAATTAATGGAAAACACTACTTACCTTTATTAAATGCTCTCATCACTGCAACTAAGTTCATGAGACAAAGTTTTAAGTAAAAATATTTTGTTTTCTACTTGTTCTAAAAGCTAGCAACCATCATACCAAGACCTTTAGTCCACCTCTCACTGGTTTCTATTTTTCACCAATGAGTCAGACAAACTGAATGCTATTTTATCAGTTTGATCAGTATCGCAGCATGCTCTGATATCAATGACCTCATCCCTACCAGGACATTTAGTTGCTTTTTTTCCTGTACTGTGAAAAATAAAATAAAAGTTCCCTAACTCTCTTCTTTCAGAATGGATCTTACCAAATGTTATTCAAAAGCATGCTTCCCTGGAATTATTTACATTCACTCTTTTCAGAAAACTAATTCTTCTGCTACAGATGCTATGCAATATTTTTCTAACCCTAAATCTGATATATATTCATCTATGTCAGCTGCTCTCTGCAAATCACATACCGAAGTATTGAAGAGGAACTAAATTATACTGAGCCCCTCCTGTATGCTGTGTATTAATAGACGAGGAAGGGTTCCATAAAAATTTAATGGGTGTGCTGAGGTGAAAACTGTCGTTTCAAAGCTATAAACAGTTTACATCTCAAAAGAAGTAGAATTTGATTTCTACTTTGGAATGATTTTTGTTTGATTTTTAACACTGCCTGAATCAGACCTCCATCTACCCACGTGTTTATCCATCTATCAATCCTTTATTTCACATTATTAGAATAGACTGGAATGCCAGGGCTATATGAACTAAAATTTTATCTGCGTACAAATTCAGTAACCTTTAATTGTTGGATCTGTAGATTGACACGATGAAAGCTGTCTTGTAACACATTTTAAAACACAGTAGTAGTAATCTAGCCACCCATTACAGCTTCTATACTTAAAAATATACTTTAGAGATAAATCACATATTTTCATTTGGAGACATTAGCATCAAGAAATATATCTTACAGAAAAGGCAAAATAACCACACCTCCTAGCTTCTTTAGTGTGGTGTTTTGGCTCCTACTGGTAAACAGCCATTAACATTTGCAGCTGGGCCACTTCCATGGGATGCAGGAAAAAATGGCTTCCTGAAAACACCAAAAGATGAAAATGAACAGCCACAAATGAAAGAAAAGGAATATAACTCCCTTTTGTTGAGAACTGGGAACCTAATATTGGCATGGCTTTAGTCTTCTTTAATCTTTAATGAGTCTAATCTCATTATCACTCACACATAAACAAAAAATTCCATGAGGAAGATGCACAATTATTGCCGTTGTCAGAACATAACACATGTCTCCAGAGGTTGTAGTGGGGGGCTCATGAATAAGACATAGGGTACTTAGCACAACTCCTGAGCACACGGTACATGCTCAGTAAATAGCACTTTCTATTAACATGTTCTGTTCTTACGCTTAGACAAGGAAACTGAGGTGGTTAACAGCTCTCTCAAGTTAGAGTTGACAGTTAGCTTAGGTCTTTCCTGGTTCAAAGCCTGTGACCAGGAAACTCTTCCACTGTCAGTTCCTGAAAGCACTCCAGTTTTACTCCCCTCAATGCAGTGAACGTAGGAAAACTAAGCAGGCATATGCCTTAGTCCACTTAAAGATAAAGAAATGAACTTGGAAATGCCATGCAGTCCTCTCTGCCATGATAGTTAGTTAAATGTATATATAAACCTAAAAACTAGACTCCCTTTAAAGTGATAGCAGAGGATGAACAGATTGCTCTGAAAAGGCTGTACCTTTAATGTAAAAAGCAATTGCTCCTTTGTCTTCAACCTCATTTGGAATTGTATACTCCCTCGAATGTCAGTGCTAAGGCTGGCTCCTGGTTTAGAAAAGTATGAGCTATGAAATCCAAACATCCTTCAAGAAAAACCAGTATCTGTTTACTGTAGGTCCCAATCCCTGCCATCCTCCATCCCTTCTCTCCCTTCTCATCACGAGGGAGGCCCATTTGATCTCCTCCTCCAAACCCCAGCATTCTTACCAACACCACCTCCTCAGCCTCAACCTCCCTGCGTGGCTGTTTGCAGTCAGGCCCCCCCTGTGCCAGTTTCACACTGAGCATAAACCTAGTTAACTCTCCTCTGTCTTCTGAGCATCATTTGAGTTAGAAAGATTAACCCTTCTTTCTGACCTTAATGAACTGTAAGGAAATAAAGCCTACAAGCTGAGATTGAACATACTTCTATGAGTTCTCTGCATCCAATTTCTTAAAAAGCATGAGAATTCCTTACTTTAGACCAGTGTGTTGCCAGTATATCTGATCAGGAGATTCACTGAGGACACTGGCTAAACTGCACATCTATGGAATACACTTCAGAAAAGGGGCTTAGGAAACTATATTGCAGAAACACACCACAGGAAATGCTTATGATCACCGAAGCTTGGAATGCATGGCTTTAGGCCATCAGTGATAACTCTATATATTCCTGAGGTAGTTTAACTAAACATCACATTAATTTATATTAAATAATTATTTTGTCAAATATAATTGCCAATTTCAGCTAAATTTTTGCTACCAGGATTTCAAAAATTACAACCATATTTTTGAATCCTAAGTTTCTCTTTTTAATGACATTGTGTAAACCTCCAATATGGGTTTTACATTTAAACAAGAGGGTTGGTAATGTGGCAAGTTTGGTATTACTTTAGGTCACAGGACAAGGACAGGCTGTTATCAACAGGTTCCATATAATTTCCTGTGTTCCTCAAACATCTCCCAGCAACAGACCTGATATGATTTAAAATTAGCCTGAGCAATTTGACAGGATCACAACACCTGCCTTGGAGCTGTAACTACACATTTCTCTTGTGAAATGTAATATGCCTGGTAATATGCTAAGCCTGAACATTTATACCTAATAAAGATATAGTAACAAACAATAAGATAGGCTATCAAAATCACTATGAGAACCTTGAAGCAATAAAATAAATCCAAGGTTTATGAAGAAGTATTACAATTTTTTTTTATTATTGACCTTACGAATGTATTTAAGTAGTTCTTTACATATTTTTATAAGTCTTCCCATTTGGCTGATGCAATCTAGAAAGCATTAAAAATAAGAGCTGACATTTAATACCTACATAGGCATTTTTGGGTGTGTGAAATTAAACCAAATAAAATACGGACTACTGGATGTGTGCTTATGTTCCTTCTAGCGTTAAACAAACATGCATTGACTGAATACATGAATAGTAATATAGCCACAGAGAATAGCAATTAGCATGATTAAAATTACCATTATTTACAATACTAAACATGACATTTAAATAGCATCATGAAGTTTTAAAGCTGCAAGAGGTATAGACTTTTAAAATACGAAATCCATGTGGCAGATTTGCATTATTTACCATTTTTGCCTATTTCTCAAATAATCCTTATTTCCCCAGTAACCTACTCTCCTATGCTTTCCCCAATATCTTTTATGACTTATTTTTTGATGGGGGTCTTATTTCCCCCATATTCTTTCCCTCTGATTCTTTTTAATTTTAATTTTTATTTCAATAGTTTCGGGAATCAGGTGAAGTTCTTTAGTGGTGATTTCTGAGATTCTGGTGCACCCATCACCTGAGCAGTGTACACTGTACTCAATGTGTAGTCTTTGGTCCCTCACCCACCTCACACCCTTCCCTCTCCCAAGTCCCCAAAGTCCATTATATCATTCTCATGCCTTGGCATTCTCATAGCTTCGCTCCCACTTATGAGAACAAATATTTGGTTTTCGATTCCTGAGTTACTTCACTTAGAATAATGGCCTCCAGCTCCAACAAAGTTGCTTCAGAAGACATGATTTCATTCCTTTTTAGGCTGAGGAGTATTCCATGGTATATATATACCACATCATTTTTATCCACTCATTGGTTGATGGGCACTTAGGTATTGTGCTGCTATCAACACGTGTGTGCATTTATCTTTTTCGTCTGATGATTTCTTTTCCATTGGGTAGATACCCAGGAGTGGGATTGCTGGATTGAATGGTAGTTCTACTTTTAGTTTTTTAAGAAATCTCCACATTGTTTTCCATGTGATTGTATTACACTAATTTATATTCTCACCAGCAGTGTAAAAGTGTGCCTTTTTAAAAAATAGATGCCTACCAACATCTATTGTTTTTTGATGCTTCTTTAATTATGGCCATTCTTTTTTGTTTTGTTTTGTTTCGCTTTGAGACGGAGTCTCACCCTGTTGCCCAGGCTGGAGTGCAGTGGCATGATCTCAACTCACTGCAAGCTCCGCACCCCGGTTCACGCCATTCTCCTGCCTCAGCCTCCCGAGTAGCTAGGACTAGAGACGCCTGCCACCATGGCCAGCTAATTTTTTGTATTTTTAGTAGAGACGGGGTTTCACTGTGGTCTCGATCTCCTGACCTCATGATCTGCCTGCCTCAGCCTCCCAAAAGTGCTGGGATTACATGCGTGAGCCACCGCGCCCCGCGTAATCATGGCCATTCTTATAGGAGGGTAAGGCAGTATCTCACTGTGGTTTTAGTCTGCATTTCCCTGATGATTCGTGATTTTGAGCATTTTTTCATGTTTGTTAGCTGCTTGTATTTCTTTTTTTGAGAACTGTCTATTCATGTCCTTTACCCACTTTTTTATGCAAATTTCTCTTTAAAAGACATGTGAATAAAAGAAAAATGCACCATATATATTCACCCATGTAATTACCATTTCTAGTTCTTTTCATGACTTTGTGTAGATTCATCTTTCCACTTGGCATGATTTTCCTTGTGCCTGCAGAACTTCTCTAGCATTTCTTCTAGCTCACATCAACCAGTAATGATTCTCTTTTGTAAGCCTGAAAAAAGTCTTAATTTCACATTTGTTTTTGAAAAGTATTTTGCTGAGTTTAGACTTCTAACTTTACATTTTTTTCTTCAGTCCTTTAAAGATGTTGTTTTACTGACTTTGAAATAAGAGAAACCTGCTATCATCCTTATTTTTCTTCCTGTGTATGTAATATACAGTTTTTTTCTCTGGATGCTTTTTAAGATTGTCTCCCTGTTAACGGTTTTGAGCAATTTAATTATGACATGCCTCAGTTTAGTGTCTTCAGATTTCTTTGTTTATAGTTCAAGTTTATTGAACTTCTTGTGCTCATGGGTATACAATGTTCATCAAATTTGAAATATTTTCATTATTATTTCTTCAAATATTTTACCGGTTCCTGTCCTTCACAAATTAAATTATACCTCAATTAGATCATTTAAAATTGTTTCACAGCTAACTGATGTTCTATTCATTTTGAAAACCTATTTTCCGAATAGTCCTAGGATATGATTACACTAAAAACCCAGACTTCCCCCACTATACAACATATTCATGTAGCAAAACTGCACTTGTAATCCTAAAATTTATACAAATAAAAATATTTTTCCGTTTTAATTTGGATAGCTTCTAATGCTCTGTCTTCAAATTCACCATTTTTTCTTCTGTGATGTGAATCTGCTGTTAATCCCATATAGTATATTTTCATATCAAATATTGTGGTTTTCATATCTAGAAACTCATCTTGGGTCAATTAACAATGTTGGAATAGAAAAATGACTGCAAATTCTTAAGAATTAAATAAACCGTGTAGAAAACCTACACATAATCACTGATAGGATAAATAAAAGTAAGTTCATGGCAGGAAATATTTGAAACCAGAAATCATTATCATTCAACTCTAGGTATTTTATAATTCCCTTCATGTTTTCCTAGGGTATTAGAGAAGTAAATTTTTTATGCTGATGGGTTTTTACCTATCCTTTTTAACCACAAAAAATAAAAATAAAACTTAGGAAAATACTAGGAAAAATTAGCTAACATGCTGCTTCTGGAAGTTTACTTTTTTTTTTTTGATATTTGCAAAAGTATCTACAATAAGCAATATGTAACTAGTTAGACAAAAAGCAGAGAAAAAACAAATATGCCATCCACCCAAAAGAATGGAGATTGATGAAAAAAATCATGACAATGCTCCACAGAGCCTAAACTTTGAAGTACTATTTTTCCCTTTCAAGACTATCTGCCGTATCTGAGGCCCTGCTGTGTCAATGAAGGATTTCTGATTAAGGCTAAGCTTCCTTTTAAAAAGTTAATTGATACTTTAATTATCTTAATGATGACAAAGCCTTTATTATCCTTTAATTATCTGAGTTATTTAAGCCATTCCACTTAAAGAAATATGTGATAACAATCAGATTAGATTTCTAAAATATGTGGTAAGATAGTAAAATGAGAATAATTTTTACATTAAGAAGGAAAAAATTGAATTTTATAAGGAAATACATATTCAAATAAATGTTATTTTACAAACATCAAGCCTATCCTCCACACTAGCCCAAATAGCCCAGTATGAATAGTGTAATCAAGATTATGAAACTAAAATTGCCCTCTAGGTAATAGGACATTGGAAAGTGGGACTGTGCATTTTCTGTGCAAGTGAATATTTTTCCCCTTCTCCAGTCAAGTGATTGACTTCTAGAGCATCTCTGACTTTTTTTTTCCATCAATAACTTCAGTTAAATAAATTTTGGCCTGAGGTTGTCTTCTGAAACAACTGAATCTTTGCTGTTTGTGACATATTGCTGATGATATTCTACATCATCTTCTCCTTCTTGTGGCAATGCCCCCATACTAAATAATTGCAACCTTGGAGGTGGATGATACAACTAGAATATGACAACTAGAACATCCTACTCACTCAGCATTGTGATTGGCTAAGGGATAAAGATAATCCCTGAGTCAGGCTACCCAGGAACATCAGGACGACTCTAGGTGAGATAATTTCTCTGTCCACTGGACAGGGTGCTCTGATGATATGTATCTAATGCTGTCGTTAGCCACCATGTGAATCCTGGATGTGGAGCTATCCCACTGCCTAGCAGAGTCCACATTTAGATCCTGGTGGTATCCCTTGAACCCTAAGTTAATTTGTACCCAGGGACAGATCCAGCCCTACACCAGTGTTTCTTAAACTTGACTGTGGAAGCATCGGAAGCTGGAGGACTTGTTAATGCACAGGCTATTGAGCCCCACAGCCAGAGTCTCTGATGCTGTGAGTATGAAACTGAGAATTCACATTTTTAACAAGTCCCCCATTGATGCGTGTGCTGCTGATTCAGCCTCCTGAGTAGCTGGGACTACAGGTGCCTGCCACCACGCCTAGCTAATTTTTTCTATTTGTTGGTAGAGCCTGGGTTTCACTGTGTTAACCAGGATGGTCTCAATCTCCTGACCTCGTGATCCGCCCGCTGCGGCCTCCCAAAGTGCTGGGATTACAGGCATGAGCCACCATGCCCGGCCAATTCATTGTTTTAAACTGATGACAACACTGATTGCAAAAAATGAACTAACAAGCCAAGAGAAAACTAACGTAAATGACAAGTTAATGGGGGCAGCACACCAACATGGCACATGTATACATATGTAACAAACCTGCACGCTGTGCACATGTACCCTAGAACTTAAAATATAATTTAAAAAAAAAAAACAGAAAACAAATAAAAACTCTACACTTTAACATCATCCACCCACTTTTTAACTTTTTATTGTTTCTATTTATGTTATTATGTCTTAAAAAGTTATTGGAGTTATTATTCTTGATACGTTCATCTTTTAGTCTTTCTACTCAAGATATATTTTACAAACCACATTACAGTGCTATAATATTCTGTATTTGTCTGTTTGCTTACTATTACCAGTGAGTTTTGTACCTTCAGATAATTTCTTATTGTTTGTTAACATCCTTTTCTTTTAGATGGAAAAACTAGCATTTCCTGTAGGACACATCTAGTATTGACAAAATCGTAAGCTTTTATTTATCTGGGAAAGTTTTTATTGCTTCTTCATGTTTGAAGGACATTTTCACCGAATATACCATTGTAGGGTAAAATTTGTTTTTGTCCCCCTTCCTTCTCCCTCCCATCAGCATTTTAAATATGTTGCACCAGTCTCTTTTGGCCTGTAAGGTTTCCACTGAGACGTCTGCTGCCAATGTATTGGAGTTCCTTTGAATGTTACTTGTTTCTTTTCTCTTGCTAATTTAAGAATCTTTTCTTTACCGTGGACCTTTGGGAATCTATTAAATTCCTTGAGGTAGTCTTATTTGGGTTAAATCTATTTGGTGTTCTATAACTTTCTTGTACTTGAGTATTGATATATTTCTCTAGGTTTGGAAAGTTCTCTGTTATCCCTTTGAATAAATTTTCTATGCTGATCTCTCTCTCCCCCTTTTCCTTAAGGCCAATAGCTCTTAGATTTGTCCTTTTAAGGCTCTTTTCTGGGTCTTATAAGCATGCATCATCCTTTTTTATTCTTTTTTTCTTTTGTCTCTTCTAACTATTCAAATCACCTGTCTTCAAACTCACTAATTCTTCTGTTTGATCAGTTCTGTGGTTGATAATACTGATGCATTCTTCAGTATGTCAACTGAATCTTTCAGCTCCAGAATTTCTGCTTAATTTTTTTTTTATTATTTCAATCTCTTTGCTAAATTTATCTGATAGGATTCTGAATTCCTTCTCTGTGTTATCCTGAATTTCATTCATCTTCCCCAAAACAGCTATTTCAAATTATCTTTGACAGGTCACATAACTGTCACTCCAGGATTGGTCCCTGGTGCCTTATTTAGTTTGTTTGGTGAGGTCACAGTTTCCTGGATGGCCTTGATGCTTGTGGATGTTCATTGGTGTCTGAGCATTAAAGAGTTAGGTATTTATTGTTGTCTTCACTGTCTAGGCTTATTTGTACCTATCCTTCTTAGAAGGGATTTCCAAGCATTCAAAGGGAATTGAGGGGTGTTATCTAAATCTTTGGTCATTGCAGCTGTGTCTGCATTAAGGGGCACCCCAAGCCCAGTAATGCTGTGATTCTTATAGACTTGTAGAGGTATCCCCTTGGTGGTCCTGGGTAAGATCCAGGAGAATTCCTTGTACTATCAGGCAGACTCTTGTTCTCTTCCCTTACTTTCCTCCAAAAAAATGTAGTCACTCTTTTCATGCTGATCTGCCTGGAATTGGGGAAGGGGTAACACAAACACCCCTGTAGCAACCACTTCTGGGACTGCTCTGGGTCAACCCCAAAGACAGCATGGTACTAGGTCTCACCCAAGGCTCACAGCAACCACACTGCCTAGCTACTGCCAATTTTATTCAAAGCCCGAGGGCTCCTCAGTCAGCAGGTTGCAAACTGAGCCAGGATTGTGTTCCTCCCTTTAGAGCAGCAAGTTACCCCCCGGCTCTGGGCTGGTCCAGAAATGCTGTCCATGAGCCAGGGCATGGAGTCAGGAAACTTAAGAATCTACTTAGTGCTCTGTTCTGCTGTGACTTGAGTTGGCACCCAAGCTGCAAAACAAAGTTCTTCCCACCCTTCCCTCTGCTTTCCTCAGTCAGAAAGAGTGTCTATCCATGGCCACGACCACCCCAGGACTGGTACCAATGTTCACTCAAGCCTCAGCTTGTGGTGAATGCTACCAGGCCTTGGTTTCTCCCTTCAGGGCAGTGGGCTTCCCTCAGGCCCAGTGTGGATCCAGAAATGCCATCCAGGAGTCAAGGCCTAGAACTGTAGAACTGGGGACTCCAGGGATTCACTTGATCCTCTATCCCACTGGGCCAAGCTGTAAGACAAAGTCCCCTTTACTATTCCTTCTCCTTTCTTCAAGCAAAAGAAATCTCTCCCCATGGCCACCACCCCTTGAAATATGTTGGATCACACCTGAATCTAGCATGACCCTGGGTCTCACCCAAGGCCCACAGCAAGTACTGCCTGGGTACCATTGATATTTATTCAAAGCCCAGGGACTCTTTAGTCAGCAGGTGATGAATTCTGCCAACACTGGGTCCTTCCCTTCAAGGTAGTGGGTTTCCCTCTGGCACAAGGAACTAGGGCCTGGAATGGAGGCTCTGGTACACTATTTTATTGTGGCTGAGCTGGTATCCAAGTTGCAAGACAAATTCCTCTTTACCCTTTCCTCCTGGAGCTATGAGTTGCAGCTGCCTAGGGTCAAAAGAGGGGTGATGCACACACTCCCTTGGCTGCCCTGGCTGGTGTCTTATGAGGTCACATGCATCCCACATCCAGTGGCTCCAAGCCCAGTACAGAGCAGGACTTGCCCAGAAATCATAGTTCTTATGGTCTAGACTGTCTTTCAAGTTTATTTAAGACACCAGAGTATTTTAGTCCACAGTGGTGGTGCCTGCCAGAACTCAGGCTCCAACTGCTGGAATGGATGATTCCTCTCTGGCTGGGGCTGATCAAAATGCTCTGTCTGTGGGCATCAGCTGAATTCTGCCCCTTGTTGTACAGGGCAAAACTGAGTTCCGATCCAAAGTTCCACAATCACTGTTCCCCCTCCTTCAAGCACAGAGATGGTCTCTCCATGCTACATGGCTGCTGTCAGTGGATGGGAGAGGCATGGAGTGGTGATTCAAGACTGCCTTTCCTACCTCTTCAGTGCCTGTTTCTTTGACACGGTAGTGAAACCATCACAGGCACTGTGATCACTCATCTGGTTTTTGGTTCTCATAAAGGTGCTTTCCTGCATGGATAATTGTTCAATTTGGTGCTCCTGTAGGGTGGATGATCACTGGAGGGTTCTGTTTGGCTATCTTGTTCCACTTCCCACTCAAGAATCACATTTAAATCTTTATAACCTCTGCAGCTACAAATACAGCATCTTATAAATAGTAGTTGCTTAATAAATAACTGTTGATTGAACAAACAACATAATTACACACACAACATAAATATATACAACTCTTATATTATATCAATATATAAATCCTTGGCTCCATATATGAGAAAGTAGTCCATTTTTAGAGTTTTAATTCTTAAAGATTGTGTCTATTTGATATGGATAAATATGTTTGTCAAATATATCTATACAAATATGGATATCAAATCAAAATATATCTTAAATTTCAAAATGGATGAAACTTTATGGAAATACTAGATCCTAAAGGACTTAAAGTTCCTCATTAAAAATATGAAACAATCCTCTGCATTAAGTTAATGGACTTCACAATAGCGTTGTCAGTTAATTTACAATAGTTGACTGGCTACCCAATGTCTGTGTGACAGCTAACACCATTTAAAACCATTTACGCTTTCCTTTCTTCTCAAGTAAGTTGAGTTATATGGTTTAAAAAACCCCAAAACAGAAATTTGAAAAATAAATATGTTGACTGCTTCCAACACTCTTGAAGTTCTCAAGAAACTCTTAAAAGTAGCTTATTCAAAGATCTAAGCATATTATCCTACATAAAATATTTTAAGGTAGAAAAAGCATGAAAATGTAACAAAAAATAGGTAAGTGACTTACTGAATGTGCATATGAAAACAGACAACTATTGAATCTGTCTCATAATTTGTACCAGTAGTTTGGTTGTAATCTTTGCTGTGCTTTATGGGATTTGTAACACTCATTTTTACTAAGAGCATTTGGAAGGTGCCATAAAGTGGCATATTGGATATATTTCAGTGCAGTGTTCTTTAACTCATAAGACATTAAGTCTACATTTAGGAAATTAAGGATTTTTGTGAAGGGACATGAACATTTTTAAACAAGTAAAAATATATCCAGAAGTTAATACATAAGAGAGTTCACATCAATCTCATAAAAATGAATTCCCTAAACATAGACCTAGTGTCTTATGATGTCAATGTAATTTACTATGTAATTATTAATATGGTTATACTTAAAATAAAAATAAAATGTATTTATTTCCAAATTAAATTTAAATGTCAGATATTTACGATCATGTCAATAAATTAATTTCACTGAATATTTGAATATCCTTTCTAAATCCTACTGATGGTATTACTGCTCTGAGCTCCCCACTCACTCCCACCATGCCACCATGCAGAACAGAGATCTCTGGCTTGGGCCTGGGGCTCCTTTTGCCCAATGATATTTGGATATAAACTGCAGGTTATTGGTTCAGAGTCAAAGCTTTAAGAGATCTCAAGCATTTCCTCTCCCTTTCCAGTGATCCTGTGATCCACAATACCGAAAACATAGCTTGGGTAGCATAAAAATAACAGGCAGTAGAATGCAGCCAGCCTTCAGGCTGAAGTCCAGGCTTGCCTGGCTGAGTCGTAGTTCATTTGCACACCCAAGAGTGAGACATATATATATATATATATATGCAATGTATATGCACACACACACACATATATTTGTATTGCCTTTTTGTAAGGCACTAAATGTTGTGGGGGTCTGTAATGAAGCATTCTTGAAGCAATAATATCAAAGACCTAAGAGAAAACCATACAGAAAATCAGATACTATTCCTGCCCTTGAGGAGTATATAATTTAATCATAGTTACACGGGCATGGCCTGATAATACTGATAACAAAAAAAGAAGCTGTTGCTGAGGATTTACTACCTGCAAGGGAGTTTTCTCAATAATAACACTATGAGATGAGGAAACAGAGGCACAAGCAAATCAACTAACTTCCCAAAATCAACAGTTCACAATAGGCAGAGCCAGTTTTGGAACTTGTATAGTCTTTCTCCTTCAATCTCCTCAGGATTCTGCCTCTCACACTTTCACATATGAAAATGACATTTAATTATGGTAGATTAATACTGCATGTGATTATTCAAAATTCAGAAAAGAGATTTAATACTTCTTGGGGCATTCATTAGCCGATGTCACTGTGCTAAATGGTGTAATAACAAAGTCACTGATGGCACAGTCTTTATGTCAGACAACATGTGATCTTAAACATTTTATTTAATCTTTTTGAGGTTCATGCTTTTATCTTTAGAATGGTAAGATGATTTATCCTGCTATTTGTTTATTGGGAGAATTTAATACCACACAAGAAGTATATAGAAATTCTAAACAAATGTTAGCTGTATTATCATTACCTTATTTCAAATTCATAATAAGCATATAGGATGATTCTAATTAAATAGATTTTTAAGGGCACCCCATAGAATGTTGTCCTATTAGAAAAGGAATTATTTTTCCAGACTATTGCTGTTCTCTTCTAAACACCCCTCACACCGCTCCCACACACACCTCATTCGTTAGTTGTTCTTCAAAGTCATGGCTCTCTCGCTAGGTTGCCCAGTTGACTTTCATATAAAGGGCAGTAGAGACTATCACGGTCTTTGATAACTACACACCCAGAGGGTAAATGTTGAGATGCACACAAATATCATTACTTCGCTGTGCTTTAACAGACCGTGTGCATATAGTTGGGGAATTAAAGACAAACACCAAGTCTGCCGTATAAAATAGTAATGCCTAGGCAGGGGAATCACTTGAACCCAGGAGGTGGAGGTTGCAGTGAGCCGAGATCACGACACTGCACTCCTGCCTGGGTGACAGAGCGAGACTCCGTCTCAAAAAAAAAAAAAAAAAAAAAAAAAAAAAAAAAAAAAAAAGAAATAAAATAGTAAGTCTATATTATAATACCTTTCAAGCACTGGACATGCATTAAATAATTATTCATGGATATGAAAGTTCTTAAATCCTGAAGGAAAGCAGAGCTTCCAAGGTTAGCTAACAGAATATTTTGTTTTAGCAGTCAACTATAAGAAAATTATTTCCACCCTTTTATCAAATCTGCAGTCACTGGATTCAGCTCCTGTTGCCTTCTGATGGCTGAAATCTCACAGCTAATGAAGCTAGGTCTGATCATAAGATTTCCCTGTTCTTCTCTAGACATCCTTTTGGAGATGTTTAATAAGTGCCTTTTGAATTTAACTGAACTGAGACTCAGAGAAGTTACGTGATTTGTGCAACATCACACAGGCAGCAGCAACAGTGGAGAAAGATCAAATGGCTTTGTTTTTTAATTTCAATTCCCAAACATTTTCCAGAGCATTCTACCTCTGCATTTTCATCCTACCCAAACCTTCCTGCTTAGTTTTCCTAAGGAAAAGATTGTTAAATTCAGTAAAGACTGACTATCTTTTAATAAAAGATCAGTGCATTGCCACTCGTAGGTCTTAAAATTCAACATGTTTTGTTTGTGTGTGTGTGTGTGTGTTTGTTTCTTGTTTTTTGTTTTTTTAGATGGATAGATGGAGTTTCACTCTTGTCGCCCAGGCTGGAGTACAATGGCATGATCTCCGCTCACTGCAACCTCCACCTCCCCCTCCCCGGTTCAAGCAATTATCCTGCCTCAGCCTCTTGAGTAGCTGGGATTACAGGTACCCACCACCATGCCCAGCTGATTTTTCTATTTTTAGTAGAGACAGGGTTTCACCATGTTGGCCGGGCTGGTCTCGAACTCATGACCTCAGGTGATCCACCTGCCTCGGCCTCCCAAAGTGCTGGGATTATAGGCATGAGCCACAGCACCCAGCAACAACTGGTGTATTAACAGGGATATCTAAAATATTGAAAGATCACAATATCCAGAATCCCAGGTAGGCAGGATGTCCCCATAAGCCTTCATATTATGACCCATGGTCCACCTGTTCATTTCCAAGGTGCAAAGTGAACCTACATGATGATCCAACCAAAACTGTTCAGTTTTCTATAAATGCCTTTCTTCTCTCTCTTTGCAGTATTGTTGGCTCACATTGATTTCATCTCAAAAAGGCTATACATATATTAAAATCTGTATGTCTTTAAATTTTTTGAGCTCACTTCATAAAAATTAGTTTTATAAGAACAAAAGAGAATCTCTGATGTGACTTATTCATAATAGCCAAAATATGTAATACACAAAATAATATAAGGTAATGCCCAAGGAAATAACAAATATGTAGAGTCAACTCTCCTACCTTCCTTTTCTTTCACTTTTATAGACAAGAAAAATTAGGTTATGGAGGAGTTCCTTCAAAGGCTCACTCAGGAGGATCTTCTTATTTGGATATGGTTGATGTTAAATGCAATCTCTCTAAAAACTTCAACTACAGCTGAGAAAATGCTCATTATCAGTACAAGTAATTTTGCCCCAGTGATTTTGGTTATCTCAATTTCTTTAACATTAAATGCATAAGGGGTTCTTTTGCCCAGTACTTTCTTAAGATTTGAGCTTTTACACGCACTCTCGAAGACAAAAGTAGGAACCAAAATCTACTTTTCCAAGAAAAAATTCAAGAGAAGTTATATTTTTAAATGTAAATAAAGTTTCTGAAAATTATGCTTTCATTTTAGTACTCCAAAATCCATGAAGAAATTATCCCCACATATATGGTTTTAGGATAACTTTATTATAGTGCTGAAGAAAACCCTTCTATTGATTTGGGGTGGGAGGAATTTCTCCTCAGGCTTACTTAGCACAATAGTTGGAGAATAATTGTTTTGACTATCTCTTAAAAGTTATTACAAAAATTGAATGAATTCATATGTATGAAAATATTTTCTAGGATAGTATACTCAAATATAGGTAGATACTCCTCTTATTCATTTGTATTACGAATGTAGCGTTAATTTCAAGGCTTAAAATTATCCAAACAAGCAACTGAAAGTAGTCTCTCCAGTACACGGTTAACAAATCAAATATTTTCTTTCTTCAAACAAATGAATTATTTCCACGTCAAGACAGCTCTTAGAGCTTATATAACGAATGGTGTTGCCCAGAAAAGAAAAGAAAATAGAAGTCTATAACAAAATACAAGTCTATAACTTGTCTTTTGTATTTTGGAGAGGAAACCGCTTAAATGTCCAAGACACTTTGTTTATAAAAATAACTAGTTTTTGTCTAACTATTTCGCACAGCAGAAAATGATAGCTTTGAAGGAGCAGTAATGAACAATTAGGAAATACATTTACCACGTTTTCATTTTCTGATTTTGGCTCCTTACTCTACCCCACTGACTAAGTCGTGAATTTACAGTTAATACCTTGCCATAGGAGAAGTTTTTAAGCAATGCCAAAACTCATTGACCTCTTAAAAAAAATTAGCCTACCTTTCCCTAGGAAGTTTCCAGATAAAATAACAGAACGGGAAACTAGAGTGGGTAGGTATTCACTTTGAATAATTCGGTGTTTGAACTAGTGACTATGTACAAACAATTAAAACGATAGGGCTCTTGGCACAGGGACTGACTTTATCGTATACCCTAAGAGTGGGGTCGTACAAGGTCAAGTCAGTAAGCACCCTTATAAAAGTCTTATTTTTCTTTTCTCTTTATAAAGCCCTCATTCTTATACCCACCCTTAAGTAAGATGATTTAAAGTAGATGGAAGAATGACTTCTATTACAAAATATAGTTTCTTATTTGCCAGGAAATGTGATTCTTGGAAAGACAAAGCACTCCTTTTCCAAAGAAAATGAGATTTGCAACCTCCATGCAGCTCTCTATCTTTATCAATTTAGAAGTTAATAGAAAATAGCTTGAGAATGTATCCACGTAGAGTCCCAAAAACGCCCTGGTAAATTCCCCTGATACTCTCAGTCTAGCGGTGCCAGACTTTTCCACCTCCTTAGACGTGATTCTTGCCTTTAAATCTCAGACCAGGTTTGGAAGCTAAATTTCCCAAAGAACAAAGGCTTCAATATCCCCGTCCCACTGATGTGAGGTTTCCCTTGGCCAAGGTCAGCTAGTAGACCGGCTGCTATGATGCAAATATTGACCCATATTTTGGAACCTAATCCCCAATGTGACAGTATTAAGAAGGTGGGTGGGCCTGTAGGAGGTGAATAGGTCATGAGTGCTACACCCTCATGAGTGGGATTAGTGCCCTTATAAAAGAGGCTTGGTGGAGCTTGTTCCCCCGCCCCCCCAACATATGAGGATGCAGGAACCATCCAGGAAGCTGAAAATGAGCCCTCACCATACACTGAATCTGCTGGTACCTTGATTCTAGACTTCCCAGCCTCCAGAACTGTGAGCATTAAATTTGTCCTCCTTCTAAATTATTCAGTCTAGGGTATTTTGTTACAGCAGCCTGAATGGACTAAACCATCTACCCTGCAACAAATTCTGGAGTCCTTAGGGTTGACATAAAAGGACAGTAGACAGTAATTCAAAACCACACAAAGCAAGTTCCAGGAAAGATCGATCTGTATTGTTTACTCAGAACTGTGCTAAATACCTTTTTTTTTTGTGCTAAATATGTTTGTTTTTAGTTTCCAGAAAAATATGTGAGATGGTGCTAGTATTCAGAATATTCGGCATATTTGTGAACATAAGAAATGTGAAATTGTGAAAAATGTGTTTGGTGTAGACCATATTAAGTGACAGTGGTGTTAAGATCTAACTAGACAGATGGGAGCATACAGGGTGAGAAAGAGGAAACAGGGTCAGCATGCCATTAAAGAGGAATCAGATTCTAGAATGTCTTAATGGCCAAGGAGATTGGAAGCCAAAGTTTAGAAAGATTGGAAGCCATAGTATATACCCTGCGTGTGTGTTCATGAAGTAAATCAAAGCAGGGGTACAGAATAAGTGGCCAGTATAAACGGTTAGAATGATCTTTAAAGGGAATTTGTAAAAGCACGGATACTTGACAAAATGTCACTTATGGTGATTCACCAAGTAGTGGTACACAGGATAGACAGAATGGAAGACAGCCTGAAGCCTGACGTGATAAGAACTTAACTATTATTAATGTTCCTTGTCAAGGGAAATGAAGGCTAAGCTAAGGCACTAGCAACAGAACAAAATTCAGCAGAAAATTAAGTAAAAACATTAGCAATGTTGGCAGAATATGAGAGCAAATGAAAAGGATGAGTCAAAGTTGGCCATGGTTTACTTGGATGACTAAGAAGATCCCCATCCCCTCCAAGTTTTCTTGGCCTTTCTGACTCCACGTCTTCATTTTGGTTGGCTTGTCAACTGTTTATCAGTAACATCACTACCTCTGCTCTTGAAGTTATGAGCGTCTTTATCCTCTACCCTCTACATGGTTACCACTATCCTCAATTATTAATCTTTTCAGATGCCTTTACCTAAATATTTATTCCACAGCCATGATGGTAATTTAAATAAGCTGAATCTCATGTATTCACTGAACATATATTTACTGAGCCCCTACAAAGTGCCAGTTACTCATTGCAGGGATCCTCAACCTCATGCCTTCCCTTTGAAAAAGTCAGAAGTACTATACCAAATATAAATCGGTGACTGAGGCTTAGGTGGATATTTTTGTTATTTGCCAAGATCACATAGTGGATCACATAAGTGGAAAAGTGGATAATAGGGCCTGTTTCTCCTGTCTCCTAATTCAGTTATTTTTCCATTGGTGCAAGCTGCTTCTTAAGGCAGAAAGTCTTAAATCCAGACAAATCTAAAGCTGATTTATCACATTATTTTATTTCCTTTTTTCTTCCTTCTGAGATGTGACTACAAAATTCAGAGTCGTTTAGCAAAGAATAGCATATCTGTTCATAGAAACCATAATTTATTATTAGAATCAAAATAATACAAGCAGGTATTATTGCCTCAAAGATAGAGAAAATTTATCATTAGTTTTATATTTTTAAGACTAAAATATAAAACTTTGCAGATGTCTAAAGGTTTCCAGCAGAGAAAAAGAATGAAAATTCCAAATTCAAGGACTAATTACACAGTTCTGAGGGTAGGGTTCTGGAGCGTTCCATGAGATCAATTATAATGGTATAAATCAGAGTGTAGATGTCAGGGACAGGAACACAAAAGGCAGGTTCTGAGACAAAGACATATACAAGACTCAGAAAGTTGGCAGTGCGGTGAGTTGGGGCATGATGCAGTAAGCTCTACAGATTCCTCATGCTGGCCAGGGCTGAGGGCACACCCAGCCCCGGCACTATAGAGCAGGCAAGCTGGCTGGGATAGAATAGTTCAAAGACTACCAGAGTAATTCCAAGACATGAATTTAGCACTGGAGGAAGATATAACGTGGAAAGAAAATTGCTTATTTGAAAATAAATATCTTAGGACCAGGAATTCAGCTAGGGTAGGAGAGGGGTGTCTAGCATATTTAAGCATAAAAACTCCAGTGATTTGTTAATCACTCGTATGTGTTTGGCACTGTCATTATCCCTATTTGGTATTACTATTGCCCTCTTTTCAACCATAAGGAAACGGAGGTTGTCACCTCTTGGGTAACCTCCCCGTAGCACCACAGTGGGCAAGTGACAATGTCAGGCACTGAACGCAGGCAACTGTTGGGCTTTAAGTCCCTCTTCATGCTTTAGAAAGACACTTAGTGTTCCTTATCAGAAATGGTGTGGAAAAGGCCAGATGCCATGGCTCACACTTGTAATCTCAGCACTTTGGGAGGCCAAGGCAGGTGGATCCCCTGAGGTCAGAAGTTAGAGACCAGCCTGGCCAACATGGTGAAGCCCTGTCTCTACTAAACATACAAAAATTAGCCAGGCGTGGGGGCGTATGCCTATAGTCCCAGCTACTCAGGAGGCTGAGGCAGGAGAATTGCTTGAACCCGGGAGGTGGAGGTTGCAGCAAGCTGAGATTGCTCCACTGCACTCCAGCCTGGGCTATATATTTATATATATATAAAATATGGAAAAGACTGGGGCCAGAGCAATTAGATCATGTAGATAACCTCAGAAAAGAAGGAAAAGACTCGGCCCTTGCATCACCAATGGAGCATAAAAAGAGCTAGACGTGAATGAGTTGGAACCTCTCCCTTGCCATTCACACATGCAAAGTCCCCTGCACTTTATAGGAGGGTAACTATGCTGAGAAGACTATGGGCCCTTCAAATATAGCCATACTCTTGCTCCTGAAACCTGTAAACATGTCACCTTATGGCAAAAGGCACTTTGCTGATGTGATGAAGTTTATGGGTCTTGGATAGGAAGGTTATCCTGGATTATCTGGGTTCAGTCTAGTTAAAATAGTCCTTAAAAGTGGAGTTTGTTTTCCAATGGTAGTAAGAAGGGACGTGACAATGGAAGAGGCTCTGGGAGATGACAACCTGTTTCCGGTTTTGAGATTTGGGAGTGGGGTACTTACTTGTAAGGACCCAAAAGCAGCTTCTAGAAAACAAGAGGAACCCCCACCTGACAGCCAGCAAGGAACTAGAGACCACAGTCTTACAACCACACAGAACTAAATTATCTCAACACCAATAACCAGGAAATAGATGCTCTCCTAGAGTCTCCAGAAAAGAACAGAGCCTATCAACACCTTGGCCCGGAAGTCCCATGTCAGAAGACCTTGAGACCTATAGAACTCTAGAAAAGACATTTGAGCTGTTTAAGCCTCAAGGTTTGTGGTAATTTGTTAGAGCAGCAATAGAAAAATAATACAAGGGCAGGATATGAAGCTTTGCAAAATGTCTTGTCTTACTTCATAAGTTTGCAGACAGGGAATTCCCTGAAGAATGATAACGGGGTTCTCTACTCCCAGAGAATTTTTTATTTTTTTGAGACAGGGTCTCATTCTCTCACCCAGGCTGGAGTGCAGTGGCCTGATCATAGCTCACTGCAGCCTCAATCTCCCGTGCTCAAATGAGCCTCCTGTCTCAGCCTCCTGATAGCTGGCACTACAGTCACCCACCACTGTGTCTGGCAATTTTTAAAAAATTTTTAGTAGAGAGCAGGTCTCACTATGCTGCCCAGGCTGGTCTTGAACCACTGGGCTTCAAGGATCCTCCCACCTCGACTTCCTAAAGTACTAGGATTACAGGCGATGTGATTCACTACACCCAGCCCCTCCTAGGGCATTAATCACCCACCTCAAGAACATGAACATGCTGAGTCATAAGGTCAGATGTAACAATGTGTATCCGAGGCCCAGGGAGCTGAGCAGCTTTTGTGGGGGTTTATGATATCAAGAACATGGGATGTCAGTTTTAGCATCGTATTTCAAAATATATTGAAGACTCTGAGAACCTTATGAGGGAGGTTTATGTTTTGCAAATTTAAAATTTGTAATACAAATAAATTTGTTTCCATATGTTCCTTTCTCATTCTGGGGAAACTTTACACAGAAAATAACTCCTGAACTTCGCACATTTATACTATTTTATCTCAATACCACAATGCTATAAATATGTTCCTCTAGATCATCAAGGTGCAGGGATGACCTAGTCCAGGGCAAAGTATATCTGTCTCTGTGTGATAGAGTTTGGATGTGTGTCCCCACCAAATCTTATGTTGAAATGTGATCCCCAATCCTGTAGGTGGAATCACGTGGGAGGTGTTTGGGTTATGGGGGCGGATGCCTCATGAACGGCTTGGTGCCCTCCCCAAGGTAATGAGTGAGTTCTCGATTTGTTCACAGGAGAGCTGATTGTTTAAAAGAATGTGGTGCCCCTCCCTCTATCTCTTGCTCCTTCTCTTCCCATGTGACATGCCAGTCCCCCCTCACTTTCCGTAAGTAAAGGCTTCCTGAGGCCTCACCAGAAGCCTAGCACATGCTGGGGCCATGCTCGTACAGCCTGCAGAACTGTAAGCCAAATAAACCTCTTTCCTTTACAACCTACCCAGTCTCAGGGATTCTTTTACAGCAACGCAAAACAGACTAAGATATTATGGTAGAACTGCAGAGCCTTGTCCAGATAGAGCAATTCAACTGAGGAAAATTGCTGTGCACATTTGGCACTTTCTTTTAGAATGAAAACATTTAACTTTTATATGTCACTTGGGCTAAGACGATATGCATTTATCCAACACAGATGAATGTAAGAAAGCAGAGCTCCTGAAAAATGGCTACACGAAGTAGGTGAGCTACTGGTGGAGAACTCCTGAATGTGTTTCCAAAAACTACCAGTGGTGTGAAGACCATGAGGAAAACACAGGAAAGACGCAATGTGAAAGCCAGTCTGTCTGTTCAAGACATTTATTTACTGGTGAAGGGGATTTAGGCAGATAATGTTCTTATGTGCTTGGTGCCTCTGACTCAGAGACAAGGAGGGGATATTTTGTGAAAGAGAGGGGGTGGTAAATCCAAGGTGGGCTAGATGGAGGTAAAGGAGTGGGCAAGGAAGTCAGGATGAGGATTGAAGGAAGGGAGAGAAGATGAAAAATAGAAAAAGACTAGTGAAGAAAAACCCTGAGTGAATCCACAAGTAGTCTCGGAGGGAAATCGTTCAACAATCTAAGAAAAATGCAATTGGAAGGGAAAGGCAAGTCAAACAGTCCTCAGACAGCCTCAAGAGCCAGGAAGTCCAGTTCTCATGAAAAACCACATATAATTCCCATACTATTTACTTCACAGTGTAAAAGTCAAATATCTTCAAGAAAAAAATTCCTAATTTTTACATATTAAAAATGTTTCAATGTATTCTAATTATTTTAATTGTGTTATATTGTTAATGTTTACACATAAAAATCAATATTTACACATAAAAATCAATGTTTATAAGAATGGCTTATATTTATTTTTTTATTTTTATTTTTTATTTATTCATTTAAAACAGCACCTCCCTCTCTTGCCCAGGCTGGAGTGCAGTGGTATGATCATGTCTCACTGCACCCTTTGCCTCCTGGGCTCAAGCCACCCTCCCCTCTCAGCTTCCCTAGTAGCTGGAACTTCAGGTATGCACCATGCCCAGCTAATATTTGTATCTTTTGTAGAGACAGGGTTTCACCATGTTTCCCAGGCTGGTCTCAAACTCCTGAGCTCAAGCGATCCCACCTACCTCAGCCTCCCAAAGTGCTGGAATTATAGGTGTGAGCCACCACATCCAGCTAAGGATGGCTTATAGTCTGAATAAATGTATAAGTGTATAAAAGATATGAATATTAAATAAATTTATACATATATATATATATCATGCTCAGTGTCACCAAGAATATAAAGTTCTTCATATCCATAAGGATACTGTTGCAGAAAAAGGCACTAAATATCAGGTAAATTAAAAAACTGGCTCAAGGTTAACAGTACAAGCAAGTTAGCCCACGTTAACAATTCAGACAAGATTCCCATCCTGCTCCAAATGTGCTGGTCAATGAAATAGGAATCTCTTTCTGCTAGCATTAATTTTTCATTTTCTATCAATTCCACTTAAAAGAACTATAAGTCATGGATTTGGTTATCTGATTCTTTCCTGTGATTTCTTGATTCCATCAGTTCCATCATACTTCCAATCTAGCAGGCTTAAAAACCCAGCATGAGTTTTAATTCATCTTACTCACCCTTGGGCACTAATTCATATTGATTCTACTTTTAAATGGTCTTTAAAAATAATAATAATAATTCTGTTCTTATTGTCTCTCCCATGGAGTTCCTCCCCATTGGTTCTCTACTTTAACTTGCCATGCTTTGGGGCACCATACAGTCAGCCCTCCATATCTGCGGGCTCCTCATTGGCAGATTAAAAATACTCAGAAAAAAATAACAGTGTAGCACAAAATAATACAACTAATATATAATAGTTGTATATATAATATAACTATTTACATAGCATTTACATTGCATGAAGTATTAGATGTAATCAAGAGATGATTTAAAGGTTACTGGAGGATGTGTATAGGTTACATGCAAATACTACACCATTTTATATCAGAGGCTGGAACATCTTTGGTATCCACTGGTGGAGGAGGCTCCCTGGAACCAAGCCCCAGCAGATACCAAGGAATGACTGTATTTCTTTCCATGAATCAGAGCACTAATGATCGCTCCCATATTTGAACTCTTAATAGCTCTTATATGCTGTTTAATCAAGAACAAACTCTCTACAATATGATCAACTGTAATTCTCAACCTATCTATTATTACTTTCCTTACAGCTCTAAGATCCAGCCAAGCCAACCCTTGTAGCCTTCACTATTTCCCAAACATCCACATGTTTTTCTGCTTCTACACCTTTGCTTAAGATTTTCCTTGCTCAGAATTCCAACAGTTCACTTTTTGGATTAAAAAATCTCCCAGTACTTAAGTGCTTATGTCAAATGCTACCTCTTTCTCAAGAACTTTTAACCATAATATATAACCCCTGGCTCAATGGAGCCCTCACAAAAATTTGTACAAATGATATCTTGCATTGTATTACAGATATCTGGTATTTCTCTTTGTCCCCCTACTCAATGGTCAGCTGCCTTCTATCCCTCATCTTTACACTCCCTTCAACAGGAGAGAGCCTAGAAAATATGCAGTGCTTCACAAGTGTTGCTAAATTGAATTATATTAGCTCTTCCTGATTTACTAAAACCGAAACTTTTTTGGTGATGTATTTCAACAGCAATTTCAAAAGATTTCTAAGAAAACAATATATTATTTAAGTGTCATTACAGCTGGTCATGGGGGCAACCAGGAATGCTTTGGAAATATCAACTGAAAGTTTCTTTCTATGCAATCAAACATTTTGCCATTCTTTCTTTTTTTCTCTTTTCTTTTCTTTTTTCTTTTTTCTTTTTTTTTTTTTTTCCCCGCAATGGAGTGTCGCTCTGTCACCCAGGCTGCAGTGCAGTGGCACAGTCTTGGCTCACTGCAACCTCTGCCTCCTGGGTTCAAGCAATTCTCCTGCCTCAGCTTCCCGAGTAGCTGAGACTACAAGGCGCACACCACTACACCCAGCTAATTTTTGCATTTTTAGTAGAGACAGGGCTTCACCATTCTACCAAAATTATTTTACCCTTTAATAGACCATCACATCCATAGGAACACTCACTTGCCTGGATCTTTGTGCTATAATAGTCTGAGGAAGATGCATGTGCCATGAACAAGTGGACAATGGAAGAAATAGACTTCTAATGGCGAGAGCCTAATCACTTTCAACCAGCACCAACTATAATAAGTACGTTTCTTATGATTCACAGTATAATAATCCCAATGGACTTAACTTTAAAAGGGCATAGTGTATCTAATACAGCTGCCCTGAGGCTGGGCCAAAATAATTATCCTTACTTGACCTTTTGGGCCTTGAATCAATAACAAGCCCAGACTACGTGAAGAGAACTAAATTGCTCTCACTGTATTAAATGCCCGACAAACACCAGGCCAGCTATCTATCCATCTGTCACCTCCATCCACCCGTCCTTCCATCCATACTAGCCCACCAGTTATGCGTCACTGTAATAATATGTAATGTATATATACATGTTAATATGTACTGAGCACTTACTTTGTGTCAGATGCTAGTCTAAGTATTTTACGTATGTTAAACCTTACAAGAGTACTGTAAGGTAGGTACTGTTATTCCCATTTTACAGATGAAGAAATCAAGGTGAGAATGTTTAAGTAACTGCCCAAGTTCATGCAGCTATTTTTTTTAATTTAGTTTTTATTATTATTATGCTTTAAGTTCTAGGGTACATGTGCATAATGTGCAGGTTTGTTACATATGTATACTTGTGCCATGTTGCTGTGCTGCACCCATCAACTCGTCAGCACCCATCAACTTGTCATTTACATCAGATATAACTCCCAATGCAATCCCTCCCCCCTCCCCATGATAGGCCCTGGTGTGTTCATGCAGCTATTGAGTAGTAGGACTAGGATTTGAATCCTAGAAATTTTCTCCCAGAGTCCACACTTTTTCTTTTTTCTTTTTCTTTTCGAGACAGTGTTTCATTCTTGTTGCCTAGGCTAGAGTGCAATGGCATGATCTCAGCTCACAGCAACCCCCACCTCCTGGATTCTCCTGCCTCAGCCTTCCGAGTAGCTGGGATTACAGGCATGTGCCACCATTCCCAGCTAATTTTTTTGTATTTTTAGTAGGGATGGGTTTCACCATGTTGGCCAGGCTGGTCTCGAACTCCTGACCTCAAGTGATCCACCCACCTCGGCCTCCCAAAATGTTGGGATTATAGGTGTAAGCCACCTCGCCCAGCCAAGTTTATTTTTATTTGTTTAGAGACAGAGTTTCACTCTTGTTGCTCAGGCTGGAATGCAGTGGCGCAATCTCAGCTCACCACCACCTGTGCCTCCCAGATTCAAGCAATTCTCCTGCCTCAGCCTTCTGAGTAGCTGGGATTACAGGCATATGCCACCAAGCCTGGCTAATTTTTGTGTTTTTTAGTAGGGATGGGGTTTCACACCACGTCAGCCAGGCTAGTCTTGAATCCTGACCTCAGGTGATCCACCCAGCTCGGCCTCCCAAAGTGCTGGGATTACAGGCATGAACCACCACACCCAGCCCAGAGCCCATACTTTTAATCACTCCATGATATAGTACTATGAGAGAAGGATTTTGTTTTCTTCTTAGAAGTTGGGGAGGTCTCTGGAAGTTACTCTATTTCTGGAAAGCACCTACAGGAAATTTCACGGAGGTGTGCACAGGTGCACATAAACATAGAAAACCTGCTATGTTTCCATATTACAGTGATAAAATTGGAACTATTTCTTAAAAATAAAACTGAGAAGCTAAATTTGAGGCACGGAATACATTGATGAGCTCGCAAGGCAGCCCTGTGTGCTACTTGTAGGGATCTTCACATGGGCCTCACAAACGTGGTCAGGGCATTTGCGAGGACAGATTCTGCTCAAGGCCCTGTAGAGTAGGCCTTGATGGGCATCAGTCAGCAAGATGAGAATAAAAAATGAACTTCGTTATTCCATTCAGTCTTAAAGAGAAGCATTTCATCTTCTATAGAAGTGCATGCATAACCAAACAAAACCATGCTTAACTCAGTCCTGCATTTTGTATCAGGAAGGAAGGAATGCAGTGACTAAGATGCTATGAGTAAACAACAAATCATTTTCTATGGGAGGGGAAAAAGAACGCTGTCTACCACAGCATTCCTTCTGCATAGTTTTGGGGAGAAAAGCACCAGCCTAGGTTCTTCAACAGAGAAAGTGAATCTGATGGTACTCAGAACTCTCCCCAGTTAAAGGCTGCATCTTACCTCTTATGTCTGTAATAAAACAAGAGAAAATGCCCTGGAAAATTTGTTCAAAATTCATGATATTGAAGAGGGTTTGCCAGAGGCCATAAGTCAGAGAAGCCAAGTAACAGTCAAATTCGGAATAAAATATTAGGCGATAACTTAGCTTTCATTCCAAAGGGCTACCCTTAATAATACTGCAGCTTGTAGGGCTACAAAGTTAAATAACAAGTTGTGGTGTTCAATATTTTCATTATTTATTGAGATGAATTCTCAATCTCTGTCACCCCGGCTAAAGTGCAGTGGCATGATCTTGGCTCTCTGCAACCTCCGCCTCCCAGGTTCAAGCAATTCTCCTGCCTCAGCCTCCCAAGTAGCTGGAATTACAGGCACATGCCACCACACCTGGCTAATTTTTGTATTTTTAGTAGAGACTGGGTTTCACCATGTTGGCGAGGCTGGTCTTCAACTCCTGACCTCAAGTGATTCGCCTGCTTTGGCCTCCCAAAGTGCTGGGATTACAGGCGTGAGCCACCCCACCCAGCATCCAGTATTTTTAAAGGGTTGATTCACAGCCTTCACAGGGAAAACAAACAAAGTAGATGCACCTGCGCCCCTCCAAATTTCTTCTATGACTATTTTTGCATTGCCAAGCAGCCTGCATGTTAAGTAACCTAACTTACACACTACTGGGCCCAGGTTCCAAGAAAAAACTATTTTGCTATAAACTCATTCTTGATCTTTCTATGTTAGTGTTGGCTGACTTATTAGTCTTAGCTACACTGAGGGTAAAATAAGTGGCTAGTTTCTCCTACAAATTTGCCAAACCCTGTCTGGAATGCATTGTGTTGTGCTTTCACTAATGGAGTTCTGTGTCACTCACAAGGCACTAATTGAAGCTCTTGGCCTTAAGTAAAATGACACATTTATCTGAAACAGGTGAAGAGGTTAAGGGTGTTCTCTGGGAAGGAATTTTTTGACCCTTTCCAATATCAGAACCTGAATCACTCCTTAAAAATGTGCAAGGAAAATGAATGTATTTTCACTCCACCCTTAAAAAATACCAAGTTTCATTGCAACTCAAAAATTCAAGCAGCTAGAACAATGCAGAAACAGTCGCTTCTAAGTAAATATGTGCCTGTTTATTTTTTTCCTTATTATCATTTTCTGATACGCACTCCTGCCTGTGAACTATATTCTAATGATGAGAGGGCTAATCAGGCTTCAAAGGCAAAACCTGCCTCCCTAGAATGGAGGAAAATAATACATTCCCCCTCCCACTGTTTCCTATGTAAAATAAAATACAGGCCTAAGATCTACAAATATTATGATTAACATTCTTGATAGGGATAGGAGAACCCAGTAAAATAACTCTATTTGTGAGGACATTGGGGAATTTAGTCTGTAATGAGGAACTTCAGAGGCAAGTGAGATTTTAGAATTAAGCAAATGACGGCCAGGTGCAATGGCTCACGCCTGTAATCCCAACACTTTGGGAAGCCCGGGAGGGAGGATGGCTTGAGCCCAGGAGTTGGGGACCAGCCTGGGCAACATAGTAAGACCCCATCTTAAAAAAAATCATAATTACAATAAAATATATAATTACAATAAAATATATAGTTAAGTGAATGAATTTTTAAAATATTACTTCAAGTTCGGAGCCTGGGGGATTAAAGTATTGTGATAAATGATGGCAGAATTAACTAGCCAAAGTGTGACAAGTGCGGTAACTTAATTGGTGCTTATGTGAAAGGAGGCGTGTCCCCACCCTTCACTCTTCTAGGGAGTGGCAGAAATCCCAGAAGAGGAGTTCCTACCTCCCGAAGGAGGAGACAGCGTCGCCCCCTTACCTGCACAGGTGCTCCCGTCGTAGGTCTCGCACACCCATTCGTGGCATTCACACAGGGGCCCGAAGAACATGCCCGGCTCAGTCACATGGCAGATGCAGACGCCGCAGTCGCAGCGGCCCCGGCCGTGGCACAGCGCGGCCCCCGGAGGCTGCCCAGGTGCGCGGCAGCGGCGCTCCGACTCGGCCCGGGACAGCCTGCAGGCGGCGCCCGGCCAGCTCCTGCGCGGGCAACAAGCAACCGGCAGGCGGGGTCAGACGCGGACACCGCCCCCTGCTCCGAACCCACGTTTCCTCCCCCGTGTCTCCTCCAGGTGCAGACGCACAACCCCAAGAACAGGAAGTCTGAGGCCCACATCTCTCTGCGGTCCAAGCGCTGCCTGGAAGGGCTATATTTTCCCAAGCAAGCAGGTACCACCCACCAGAGAAATGACCAGGGCCCAAAACGTGTAAGGCGGTTACCTGCCCCCCGGACACAGGTCCTTTCTCCAGGTGAACAGAGGTGATCTGCCCTGCTCTTTGGTAGTTTGTCACTGAATCTCATATGCACATTTAGATTAAATACAAAGTAATCCAAGGTATGGCACTCAGCTGACTTTTCAGTTTTCCTTTAAAAAATGTCCCACTGCTATCTGATGGCCAATGGGCAGTTATATTATGGAAGAGAAGAGGTGAATATATAGAAAGAATTAGACATGTTATGATAGCATCGGGCATAATTTGCATTAAGCAGTCTTTAGGAACTCTACTTTTAAAAAGTTTAGTTTCACTATTGCAATGTGCCTCCGTCTCTTTCCGAATGTGATACAAAATGTAATATAGACCTGTTGCTGCTGTTGGGAAACAGAGATCATTCTGCTTTATAGATTGTGAGAAGATACGGGTACACATAGAATTTTAACTCGTGGCAGAAATTCCTCCTGATATATATTTGCAGGAGTATAAATTATATTTTTATTCACTGATTGCATTTTTCCAAAGGAAAAGCAAAAGGACAGACATGAGGCAATGCACAGTGTAGGTATAAGGAGAGGGAATGGAACAGGTTGAAAACAGTTTATCCCGTGTCCAATTTAGTAACAACTCTTGGCTTAGTGCAGCCATCCTGCAAGCTTGAGCCCTGCCACATAAGCAGGGCAGGTCTCTACTGAAGAATAACAAACCAAACTTACCTCAGAGATGGCGAGAAGCTTTGAGGAACAGCTGACAATCCAGCAAAGAGAAGGGAGGACGCCAGCAGCAAGAAGTTCCTGAAGCCTGGGGGATGCATGCTGAGCTCCTGGGCTGCTCTGGGCGAGCTGCACTTCTGCAAGGTGGGGTTCACCAAGGGAGGCGGCAGGAGGGAGAG